>NC_060210.1:176507583-176817000 GCF_021130785.1 Homalodisca vitripennis
TTGAAATTATAGTTTAATAAGAAGATTATTAAACTGTTCTCTTTCATTACTAATAATCATAATTTAACGAGACTAAAACAATTTATGGTCGGCTTTTAAGCTTTACAAACAATTTTTAATAAAACAATTTTTCCAATAAAATGTTATATTCACGTTTTAGGATCTTAGGAATTGATACGGGATATTGGTTGTACATCCACACTTAATTGGCAATCCAACATGTTTATAATTTGATAAATTGTTAAGAGTTTT
The DNA here is from genome assembly GCF_021130785.1 of Homalodisca vitripennis. Lineage (NCBI taxonomy): Eukaryota > Metazoa > Arthropoda > Insecta > Hemiptera > Cicadellidae > Homalodisca > Homalodisca vitripennis. The sequence continues at coordinate 176,507,836 of NC_060210.1, forward strand.
GCTTAAAATGTTGAAAATTTAATCACATTGATTAGAAAAAAGTATTTATGTCATGAAAACTTATTTGACATAATTTTTGTAAGTTATCCTTAGTCTAGCAGTTACACACGGCTTACCACGCAATTTCTTACTTAAAAACAAGGACGTCATAGACATACATTTTATAGTACAAAACTCAAAAGATTTCAGTAGCACTAGAACTATCCTAGACCCGAGTGAGAAGTCGGTAATGTGAGCATTTATTATACTATAATATGAATGAGTACCTTAACATTCAACTCAATCGTATATAGTAGCTTATACGTGACAGGATCATAAAAATCCAAAGAATCTCATGTAAAATTTTTACAGTTGAATTAAATTCCAAAAATAGACATCTGCTTGTTTTTGGACCACTCTGATCATGGCAATCCTAGCTTTTATCGCCGGTTTTCATTCTTGAAAAGTATAAATATCTGTACTTCTAATACAGTACAATGCAATAAAATACAGTCTAATAGAGTCTTAGAATAAAATCAACCTTTTAGAAACCTTATCAGTGTCATCACTCTCAGTATAGACTCACTGCTCCCTCCATGCATTTTCAACCTTAAATAAGTTACTGTAAAATACTGTTTTAAATATTTCAATATATATTGAAAAGCATTGTATTACACTTTCCCATCATGCGAACTATGGAAATCCTAATTTTTTTTAGCTGAGAAACTAGTATAGTACATAAAACTACAATAAATATTTTGCATATTATAAGAAGAAAATATTACATTTAATTTATTTTTATGTTAATTTATGTTATGTTAATTTATGTCACTTAGTTTCTTTGGGTTCTTTTAGTTATATATTGACGAATTAAATAGCCAATTAAACACATCCAATTATGAATACTACAATACACAATTAATGACTTCTACTTAAAAAAGAAACCATATTATAATGTGTATTAATTACGTATATAAACCGTTCACAAAAGTAACTGTAATTAAGGAAACAAATGAAAGATACTACCTGGTGAACCTGTAAAAGTTAAACAAACCCAATTGTATACGTAATAAACTGGTTTTGTAATCAGGAGCGGAAGTGCGGAACTCGCAAGGGAAGGTGGAGGTGCTGCTGTATTTTGGGGAACATTGATTGGAGCATAAAACAGCCGCGTTTGATTCCCCCAACACACATAAAACTGGATGGACCGGGATACTGCCGGGATCCAATCTCAGCGCAAGGCCTCTATTAACTCAGGCATCAAGTGCATGTAAACTTGCCGATCCGGAGGGAAGGGTCGCCGGCTCTCTACAGAATAAAGAACAATGTACGTCAAGTGTATTCTGGGACCGGAGAATTCACAAGCTTTTGCGATAAAAAGTGAAAACATACACAATATGAAAGTTTACACCTAAATAAAAGTGACACTTTCAGTTGGTTTAAGCATTATCTATATTGTGGGAAAAGAAAAAATTGTTCACATAAAATTAAACTTATTAATTGATAGTTAAATGGTATAATATAATTGTTTTCTACCTTTGATAACACAATATCAATTAAGAAGATCTAACGATCACTATTAATTACCCACGAGTCTTATTTAAATCAGTAAAGTTTATTCGGTATAATATTTGTGTTCTTTAATTACGGCATGAAACAAAATTATGATATTAGGAATTGACAACGTGTAGCTTACAACTCTAAATCTAAACAGCTTTCTAGTGCGTACTTCATAGTGATACACGTTAAGAAAGTATTTTTCAGGTTTATGCCTTGGCGAAAATGAAAAATAAAGACATAACGGGCATGCGATGGCAAAACAGTGGCTGCTAAAGTAACTGCCAGCTCTGTCAACAAACAATTGCAATATTTCTGATTGCGGGATCTGAGTACATTTCACATAATGAAGGCGTCAATGGGGCGAGACACGCAGAGCTCGGACATGAAACGCGTCGCAGCCTGCCTAGTCATGTGCTATTCTGCGCTTTGCACTGCACACCATCGTTTTTACTGCAAAACATTTGAGTGTCATGTGTCAAAGATTACTTTTTACCATAACATTTTTTATGGAAAGCACATTTAGTCACAGTTAGTGAGTAAATAATTGCTCAGGATTTACTGTTTATACAATCAGTGTAGTAGCTCCAAGCTGTAATTGTAAATTATGCTTTAGAAGAATTTCAAATAGTACGACAATAGCCTGTTGGTGAGTCTGAATCCCTCCTCTAAACCACGTACCCAACACTGTTGCCAGTTTTACGTGTACAATTACTGATCTGTCTCAATATCATTTAATGGACAAGACATTTTTCATACTTCCACAATAAATTTATTTAAAAAGTGCTTTTGCCGGTTAAGGCATCATCAGTTTGATATTGTTTACAGAAAAACATATGTGTAAAATAGAAAAAAATATGATAAAATAGAATAAAATTTAAAACTAACTGTAAAGACAAAAAACTAATAAATTATAAAAACATTATGTAGAAAAATATGGTTTGCAATTCATAATTTTGGAATGGATTTCTTTTTTCACTAATGGTATAAAAATATCACTGAAATTTACGGAAGGTTGGGAAATACAATTATCTTTTAAAACTGTCATTCACGCACTTTCAATTGTATTTCTTTTAGTCCAGGAAGATTCTTTAAACACTACACAAGATGATTCAAAATTTATATGATGATTTTCCTTTACTGCATGTTCAACTAATTTATATTTTTTAATGTTTTCTTTTTTATAATTATAAATATGTTCTTTTACCCTAGTTTCCTCAGGTCTGTCTCAACATCTGTTGGAATAAACTACCAGCATCAGCTGTTTCCGTAAACAAGTACATTTGATTACATAAATCTTTTATTGTATATTTTATCCAAACATCATTTAAATCAAGCAAACAGTATGTAACAATAGAAACATCATAGCGGGAACAGCTCGTGCGGGGACTGGAGCTAGATGGCAACGCTGTCTCAAAGTCATCAGATAATTTTCGTGCTATTTACAACAAAAGCATATTTACTTGTAAGAGTATTTCTGTTCAGTTTAAAGTTGATTAACACACACAGTACCTTGATTATTACACTTGTGTTTATCAGGCAGTTATGGCTTTTCCACTAACCAACTTAATATAGGCTGATGGGGTGTAACACCCTCTAATCAACTGAATACCAGTGTATTTCTTTAAGATAGTTTACACTCATACAAATTACTTTAACAACTTAAGATCTTTATACGATTCTAAATATATATTCATTTTACTTATGTCTTGAAAACTATTGAGATATTTTAGCCTAAATATGGAACTGTAAAAAACATTTTTCATAGTATACTATTCAGTTCTCAAACATATATTCAGAAATTTACATTTTACAGCTGACTAAAACTGATAAATAGTGTTCAGATCAAGGAACATTTCAGTCTCAACCGCCGTTGGTTCTACTGTCATGAAATCGGTATAGAAATAATTATGTTAATAAGAGGTCAGTGTCAAATAACGTTTTACAATATTGTATTTAAATAAATTAATCTGTACTATTATAAACAAGTTTAATAGTGTATCTCTGTGTTTGTGTGATTGTTACTCAATGACGTAAACACTACTGGACCGATTGAACAAAAATTCTAAGTGGACATTCTTAGGATCCCTGGTTAAAATACGCCTATTTCTCTTTCGAAAATCCCTACAAGCCACGCTCATTTGGTCTTGAAAACTCCCTCTTGGCTTAATCACCTAATAATAAATGTGTTTTAATCTCCTGTCAAAGTGAAGAATAATAAGTATAATAATTTGTACACATTTAAACAGTAAATGTTGTTGTTTTTTACCTGTCAAAGTTAGTTATACTTTATAAATATCGTGCTATATGCAGAATCTTTTCTTTCCTAGGGTTTGTTATTCCTTGGCTTTTAATAAAATTCATAATTTTGTTAACTGAAAAGCTAAAGACTTAGACTTTAGTCTCCCTTTAGATTTAGGATTTCTCCACTCTAGCGTATAATAGTTAAATGTTAACGGACGTCTTTGGACCTATTCAATAAAATACAAATAAATATTCAAGAAAAAGTGGAGAAATTTCTTACGTATTTGTATTAAACAGTTTCACTCTCCGACTACACTTTATAATCTAAAATGGATCAATAGACTGGAATACCTTTCATTGACTATCACTTATCTCAGAATTGTTTGGAATGCCAGTTTAAAAATCTGCTCCTGTTTTTCAAAATAAATTTACGTATGAGGCCGCGGGTAACTACTAGTAAACAAAACTTATATGATTTATATGTTAAACATTTTTGCAAGAGGGGTTTCACAACAAAAACGTTTACAAAGGAAAGAACTGAATGTGTGAATGTTCATTTGTATTCACTAGCTTTTACAGCCTTAGAGTAAGCGGGTGTTATTCCTGGTGCAGGTATGAATCATAGCCACAAATACATTCCATTTCTGAAATTTTAATGAATAATGTTTTTAATAGAGCCGCACTTCAACTAATTTAGTTTGTTTGATTGTTATTCTGTAAAAATCCTCATCGGAAACTAATCAGCCTCCAAATTTCTCAGAGTACGATATTCTTTTGTCTCCTGTATTCTTCAATATACACGGCAGGAGTACGCTTCACCACATGTCGCGAAACAGGTTTCGCTGATGTTCAATGAAAAATCTCTTTAACTCGTTTCATTACTGATAGATAGAGCCATGGATATTCATAAGGTAAAGAAACGTTTACATTCCCCGAAAACAAAAGAGAAATGGTGTCAATGTAATCATTGATGGGATTAAATGACGCTCAGCCAAATTTCATCATAGACATCATTCTTGTCTATACAGGGTGATTCAAAACTAAACGGCAATCTCTCGAGAGCTTATTCTATAGCTAAAAACAAGTAAAAAAGTTCATATAACCATATGCCCGGAAACGCTTCGTTAGCGAGTTACGCCTAGCGAAAGATTTCACCCGGATTTCAGAACCCTTGGTGAAGTCAGGCTGTATAAAAAATGGTAAAGGTGGTTACAAAGATACAAATACGATTGTTTTTTATGTTTTTATATCTGACAAATTTATTAAAATTCGTCCCAGAGCTGTAAATGCAATACTTTCAGAGATATCTTACGTAAAACACAAGAATTGGTGCAAAGAAATAACACATTTTTGTGTTTAACGTAAGATTACTTCCATAAATGTTAAATAAAGGTCATTTTTTTCTTAAACAGATTTGTAGAACATTTAATTCTGAAAAGATTCATGTGAATTACTTAGGAAAAAATTAATAATAGGTATTGAAATTTAGCTTTATTTAAAAATAAAACAGACGCACAAAAATGCATATTCTTATCTGCATAAAATATTAACTAATGTTTAGGTTGTGAGTAACAGCTGATCATTTATGTATAAAAAATGAAGTTTAATGCATAATTTAAAGTATACAGATGAAATCTTTGTCTAGATATCTTGTCAGATTATATATTTACATTTTTGTTGTTAAATTGGGTTTTATATCAGTCTATGAATAGTTAACGTTTATACACCAAGTAATCATAGAATTATTTATGTGTTGGGATATTTAGGCTACTTATGCTAATATTTCACACGTAAAATTATCTGAGTTAGTTACAAACGTATTTATTCTGCTATTTTATCGTTTCCATTACCCATAAGACCAATGAAAAAACTTTCGTTAACGCTCAGCCAAATCCCACGAAATTACATGCACCATAGTCGAACTCAGTGTTCCTCATTTAAAAATGTAGCTTCATGCACAATGTATATAGGTTAATGTATAGTCTGTTAGTTTTCGAAATATCGTCCAGACAGTCAGACAGAAACGACATTTTTCCAGCCCCACTAGTGATAAACTTCACTAACGCGCAGCCAATAAACATATGTTTTAGTAATGCTAATTAATAATTAGTAACTAATTACTGTGAAATAATTAGTCAGTTAATTGTTTCCATTATACTTACATTTCTGTACAAATAATGTATAAAACATACGGGATGAAGTTTAGCAATTACTTTGTTTCCGCTCAGACGGGAGTGAGACGAACAAAAAGTCATTTACACAAGAGGAGGGCTGGGCCGTGGCCGGGAGCTACTCTTCTAGAAGAGGTACACATTACAGTTCCGCTTCATCGTTAGTCTCCCTCACATTACAACAGTTTTCTTAATCCATTTCAGTTACAAATCCTGTTCCTTCAAAAATGAGAACATGTTAGTACCCCCGTAATTAAGTTGCATTAATTTTTAAGACAGTAACTGTATAATGTCAATTTATTAAATAAAAATTGTAAGAATTTTGATTAAAATTTATTCCAACGTTCATTAGTACTGATATAAATGTTCTTTATTAACTGTACTTGGTGACGCTTTTCTAGTCCAATTCTTTTTAAAATGAGGAAATTTGTGACGATTGGCTGAATACAAAAATTTATATGTCACAAACACATTGGGACGTCCGCTCACAGTTGCATAAAGACGACAGTAGAACTTAGGTAATATATTACATCTCCATCAATGGGTAGTATTTAGTTCTTGGTTTTATGACATGAATATATTTTGAAGATAAATAATAATTCCTGAAGAGACGTTATTGTATTATAAGATTATAAGACGAATTAAATCCATATCACTGTCCATATCAAAGTTATACTCGTATATATACACAAACACATTTTATGATTGAATTGCCCGTGTCTGTCACATATGACTTTACGTAACCAAACAAAAATATAATCGGAAGAACAAATACCTGTAACACAACTTCTATTTACATGAATTAAATATTTACAGATACCAATAGCCTAATTTCATTTAAATAAATATAGCAATAAAATAAAAAGTTATATATAATACAGTGTGGGGTTTAAGGTCGTGCCGATGTCCTCCATATTTTTACATTTTACCTAATCAGTTTTATTGATAGCAACCATTAAACATCTTTTGTGGCATTTCATAATTTTAGAATTCAACTGAGACCGTCGACGTAAGGTGTTCTTCTAAAATATCTTTGAGAATTATATCCAGTATATTTATTCATGTTGGGTTTTTTCATAAGGCTATTGGTGCCATTGAAACCTAAAATAGTTTCACTACAACACAGTTCTAGACATTAGCTTAACATTTAACAGATCACTTTACAATAAGAAAGTAAACGTGTGACATAAAAATTCTTTTACATTTCTGAAGTTATTCAGTAAAAGTTTAGTTATTTCAGTTCTGAATGGACTATTCTGATTAGAACAGATTTAATTATTAAAAATAGGACGGATGACCAACTTCTAACAACAAGGCCGAAGTAGAATTCGTGCCAACGCGGATCAATATCTATGGAGGTAAGGCTGGTTAATACACGTTTCATAACACTTTCAATGAGTGAAATAAATATCAGCAGAGAAAAGTACACGAGCTGTGTACTAGGAGAACGGGTTTGATTCAATGGAACACCAGAAATATACATCTGATGGACAACACTTAAAATTAAAGCTGAAAATTAAAGTAGGAAAATAATACCTTTTACAAATGCATACAATGGACCTGATTCACTACAGGGAGCACACGTGTTATTGTAATTTAAAACTTGCTTGCGTGTCAATTGTGGGTGTTTATTAGTATCTGTAGAAAAATGGTAAAGTGGAAAACATAATCGTGTACAAAAATAAGAAAGAATAGCGTTTAAATCTAGTCAGTCAGATTTTCATCTTACTCTAGGTGTATAATATTTCACATTAAATAGTTATTATTAATATAATAATATTTAGTTAATATTTATTAATAGTTAGTTATTAATTATAATAATTTATATAATTTTTGAATTTTAATATTAAAAAACAGGATATTTATGATCTACTAGAGATAAACAAGCTACTGTATTCCTAAACCAATACTAATCGAATTAGATACGGTAAATATGTGCAAACCCTCGTAATTTCATCGAGATGAAACTATAAAAGTTTAACAGTAATTTTTTGGAAATATTACTTATACACAGAAACTTTTATTGCAGTTAGTTCTTTTAGTCCAGGTGTCCAGATCCTATTTGTACTTAAAATATTTTCTTAAGAAGGAAATCAATCATTAGCCTCGCTAGTATTTGGTGGAGGACGAAATTGGAGAATTTCGAAAGGGTTAAAATATGAAACAATAACATTTTCTTATATAATATTAATCCCTAGTTAGACACCTACACAACGGTTATTGCGGTTAGACAACTAGATAAATAGATTGGAAGGAGCCACTTGAAGTTTCCTAATCTGCATATGACTAGTTTAGGTCGATTTAACAATATTATTTACGTGCTTGATTGTGCTTTTTAAATGTACAAAGCTAAAATATTATTAAAACATTACTATTCATATCCCCACAAATACTAGCGCACTGGCTAGTATATTACATTATATATAATATTAGTATTACAGTATACTACTATAGTATATTATATGGATAAATCTTTTTTTTTAAGAAAAAATTAGCCATAGTTAAAAAAACAGCGTTTGTGCTTATACTGTGCAAATTAGATACCAGCTCTTTTCAACTACATAACAACATTATCTCAGAAGTGAATTATTTGTGTACAAGAAAAGTATATAAGTACAAAACTTTAAAAACACAAAAGATTACAATATCAATTGAATCTTATACGAATTAATCGTCATTGTACCATGCAATACCTGAAATTATGTTTGGAAGGGAAGATACAGCTACTTAATACAAATAAATATATTGAATACAAGGTGTGCTTGTAAATATTATGATACTGCTGAGAAAATGTTTATGGATCTCTTCTATAAAGAGAGTCGGTTCATACGTCTTTACAAGAACAAAGCAGTGTGCTAATACTTCTCTTGGGAGTACTGAGAGAGATAAAGTCATCTGCTGCGTGGAGCCGAGAATGTTATCTTGAATTATGTTCACTGCAAAGTATTACAGTCTATTCCTGATTTAGGGTGTCATATTGCTATTAAATTGATATTGTGTGTTTCAATATTAAACTTTATAAAATATTACTAATAACAGCGAATCGCAAAATGTGTTTCTAGGCGCTAATTTCGAGAATGGCTAGACTAATTCGATTAATTTCTTTATCAAATATTTGTTGAAAGTCTAGAAAATTTATATGAGGAGAAAGATCTTAAATGTTACCTGGAACATATATGAACTCGGAAAAATGTTAATATTTACTTAAAAGATTTGTTCATAATTGTACACAAAACGTTAATAAGGATTCCTCCCTTATATCCGAAGTAGATAGGGTTTAAATAGGCTTGCCAGTCCTCCTTATGTATTTATATTTTTTTCCTCGGGAACACTAGGCAAACTCAAGTATGAAACACAATATCTTAGACCGAAAGTAAATGACGAGGGCAGAAAGTCGATCCTTTTTTGCCATAGTAGACTTCAGAGAACTACACACATACATACTTTTTTGATCTGGGTAATAAGGCAAACTAAACTGTAACACCGTAACTGATCCAAACTGCAGGAAGTACCTAATTGTTGGCCATAGTAGATTTCAGAGAACTACACAGATATACTTTTATACTTTATATACTTTTTTGATCTGGGTAATAAGGCAAACTAAACCGTAACACCGTAACTCAATCCAAACTGCAGGAAGTACATACTTTTTGGCCATAGTAGATTTCAGAGAACTACACAGATATATACTTTTTTGATCTGGGTAATAAGGCAAACTAAACCGTAACACCGTAACTCAATCCAAACTGCAGGAAGTACATACTTTTTGGCCATAGTAGATTTCAGAGAACTACACAGATATATACTTTTTTGATCTGGGTAATAAGGCAAACTAAACCGTAACACCGTAACTCAATCCAAACTGCAGGAAGTACATACTTTTTGACCGCAGTAAGCTTCTCAGCCTTACGTGTGTATATATATTTCCGTTATTAATACAACAAGGAAAACACTACTATGGCATTGGAAATATTTTGGACCCGGGAGTCAACGCTTATTGACTGGGGTAGGTTATCGAGAGCTATTCTTTACTAAGATAAGACAAACACAGCTATGGCATTGGAACTATTTTGGACCCGGGAGTCAACGCTTATTGACTGGGGTAGGTTATCGAGAGCTATTCTTTACTAAGATAAGACAAACACAGCTAAGGCATTGGAAATATTTTGGACCCGGGAGTCAACGCTTATTGACTGGGGTAGGTTATAGAGCTATTCTTTACTAAGATAAGACAAACACAGCTATGGGATTGGAAGTATCGGAAGTCAACGCTTATTGACTGGGGTAGGTTATCGAGAGCTATTCTTTACTAAGATAAGACAAACACAGCTATGGATTGGAAGTATTTCGGACCCGGGAGTCAACGCTTATTGACTGGGGTAGGTTATCGAGAGCTATTCTTTACTAAGATAAGACAAACACAGCTATGGCATTGGAAATATTTTGGACCCAGGAGTCAACGCTTATTGACTGGGGTAGGTTATCGAGAGCTATTCTTTACTAAGATAAGACAAACACAGCTATGGCAATATTAGAGAATTGACAATATTAAACTGCTGGAGTTAGATACCTTTTGACCGTAGTAGGTTTAGGAGGCCTGTGTATTTTTGTTTTCTTGACTTGGCCAGCAAAGAAAACACAGCTAGGGCGTAGAAAATACTGTATTAATAATTCAAACTAGAAATGCTCCTACATGTGCAAAACATTATATAAGGGCCAAGTTTAACTCTGATTCTCTTAACTATGAAAACTGCAATAATATGTACCTAATTTATACTTACCTAGGATTGGAAAATTCCATAAGACTCCGGTCTTTTATGTGACAAGTGCTTTTACTAAGTAGTATAAGGACTTGTAGAAATAGCGTGCGGAGCCGTGGGTCACAGCTAGTTTAAAGTAAAGTTTAAGTTCATATGTTTTGTATAGTTGACATTGTTTTATATTAACAACAGAAAATGTTAAAATTTTCGTTTAATATTCTGAATGTTTTAAAATTACTACGAAGTATTAAAAAACAATGTAGAAAATGTTAATAGTATCATTGATGGGAATTTCACTACTATATAAAAATTATGATATTTAAAGTAATAACCAGTATTAGGGATCTATACACACTCATATTTAAGGTTCTGTGCTTTGTGTGTAATGTTAAATCAGACAGATATCTGTATAATTTTGGAATACGGATAGGTCCAAATACGGGCATAATGTTGGATCTCATGCCCTTTTCCTGAATTACAAATTTATGTATATTTGGAATGAGTGATGTTTCCTGCATATAAACATAAAAATATAATATGAGTAGCCATAACGCAGTGATTTTTATACAGTGGTTATATCAATTACTTTTAGATGTGGTTTTTCTCCATAAACTAATTAACGGAGACGTGAATTGTCCAGAACTGCTCAGGCGGATCGACTTCCGAGTGCCTCATCAGACCAGGTCCCTTCACACTTTCTGCCGTCGTGTCTACTCAACCAATTATGTACATCACAGCACTATCCCGAGACTTCACAGACTTGGAAACCTCGTCTCCTCCCAGCATGACTTTTTCAGTGATAGTGTTATGCACCTGAAAAAACATTTTCTTTTGTTGTAGACATTGACACCTGGCTCATAGTAATATGTGTATATATTTATTTCTTTCTATTTTTTCCTCTACTCTTCTCTACATGCATACATTTGATTCTTTTTTTCCCCTTTTATTGTAATAAATTATTCCTATGTAGTATATGTGTAAGTGCAGATGGATGTATAATTGATTGTATAATTACTGTTACTATTTATTATTGTTGCTATGCTATTATTGTTATTTTCTATATAGTATATTTTATATGTTATTGTTATGTTGTAGCAATTTATTTTGGCATTGTTAATAATTTATAATGTGGATCATTTTCATTAACTTATTGTTGGATATAAGAATATCTTATTGTTTTTTCCATGTACTAATGGTGTTACCGTAAATAAATAAATAAATAAATTATGTTGGTACACTTATAAAACTTATAAATGTAAAATTAAAAATGTAATGTAAGTCATAGAATAAATTACAATATATACTGAAATTGAACATCTACATAGTATGAATGTAGACAATTATGAAATAACCATTCGATGCAAGTTGTGTCAAGTGTAACAGAAAGATAGCAAACGAGAGCCAGTGTTGTTATACGACAGACCAACATTTACATTAACGTTTGCTGTTTACATTAGCGAATCTGGGATTTAATGAATGTTTAACTACAGACTAAGTGATTCTTACAGTGCTTTTAAATCGTGAAATTCATATTGCATATCTCTTTACTTTTTAAAATATCCTTTTTTGCAATTTAAATACAAAAACAGTTTAGATTGTCCTTTTATTTACTCGTTTAAATGTCGTAAGTATAAGAAATGCACGTTATACTAATGGTTTTTTTATTTAAGATTCTCTCGACTACAATGTTTATTTGTACGATATATGCTAATATTTGTAAAACCTTTTGCACATACTCCTATTTATTAATTTTACATCGAAATCAATAGCTGCAAATGGGAAAATGTCAGATGTTGTATCAAAGATGTTTACAGGAATTTGTTGATAAAAAATTGTCTTTATATTTATAGTGGTGTATTATATAGATTTGTATACAAGTTTCATCCTTTTATTCATGTCAACACAAATTAATGTAGAACTATAGATTTACTCAATTAATGATTGAATACTCCGGTTTTTATAATCTATTAATTAAAGAATTCAAAGGTCATTCTGATACACTCCACCTTGTAACTATTTTTAAACTTTGACATATAACGGCTCTGGAATCGTTGATTTCCTAAAAGACATCTGGAAGATATCTGGACATCTGTAAAATTCCATTTTATAACTTCTTATGTAAAGAACTCTGGGCTCTATAACAAAGGACTCCTTGGACACTATTTCTTATACGCCTGCAAACTTGGTACTGAGCAACTGCTTTTATATGTATAGTACCTATTTCCTGGAGTATTTCTCCGGGCCCTTTAGAATATCAAGATTTCTAGCACAAAAAAATTTCGAGACGTTTTGAATTTGCCCAGCCCTTTTCTCTTGAAGGTTGTAAGTCAACGAAGTCTGAAGATCGTCAAATAGTTAATAAAAATAAACAGAGATCTCTACTAAAGAAGTCTCTTGGGTCATTGCCCCATTAGGATCTTCTACAAAAGTAGATAAGTAACAATACCTTTTATTAAGAGACTTCCTCAAGTTTTTTGTATATTACAAAGCAATTCAACCTATAACAATATTCCTTAGCGAATAGGAAGTACAGTGATTACACTACTAACAAAAATGAAAGATGCTTTAATGAAGTGCAATAGGGTGTTACTTAGGATGATATTATTACACGTCAATAATGATCAAAAATCAAGTAATATTCATTCGACACAGTAAAGTTGTTGACATAAAATGAAATAGACGAGACCCCATTTCTTAGCAGCAGTCATCTCTAGAATGAAAACCTTTACTTAAGCGGTAAACGTGGGAACTTTACTATTTGTATATTTTTCAAACTTCACCCGAACCAATAAAGCAAAATACTGTACGGCAGATTAAAGGCTTCGAGATAGTAAAACCTACTCCACCTGATATAAGCTTTGCTAGAAAAGAATGCTTTCAAAAATACGTTCTTAATAAGAAATAACGAGAAATTTAAGAAATTTAAAATCAGTAAGCAAAATTCGCGTAGTGTTGTAATAAGGTCAAATGAAAATTAGCTGAATAATAGCAAAAGAACTTTTAAGTTATATATATAACTTATACATGTTATGAATTGTGCTTTTAATGAGAAGATTGTCACCAATGCGATAACGATTATTATTTATTTATTTATGTCTAAAGAGAATTATATATGTTTTAGTAAATTTGAGTTAAAGAAATAAGATTTAAAAAATAAAAGGAATTAAAAAGATAACATTTTTTATTATATTATATATAGATTAATTATTTAAGGAAATACAATTTGCGTATAAGTTAAGCAACGGGGCAGATCAAGAGTGTAAGTGTTTATAAAGCCATTCTCTAAAACTCATTATGAACAACAGGAACTTGAAGAGAAAATGGATGGATAAGGATTTAATCCAGGATATAGTTTTGACTGAGGAATTTTCAGAAATTATGCTCAAGAATTGTGATTTCCTTTATTTTCACCAGAGAAGACTTATAGAAGAGAGCCTTGTAGGAGACTAAGCAAGTCATTGTCCGGCTTAGTATTTCGTGTAGTCTACGGTGATTGATCCTTCTCAATGTTTTGTGTCTTTGAATGTCTGATTGGGTCTTCTTTATGTTTAGTCTCAACGTAGTTACAACCCCCCCCCCCCCATCACAAACAAAAGGTCTCTGGGTGTCATGCGTATGTTGTGGACATAATGGTTTGCTATGGAAATATAAATTACCCCGTGATAATACACACGTATTTAGAGGGTCAAAACACAAGCTAACATGTTGCTTTAAAAACGGTATCTTTATGAGGATCAGTAAGAATAATATATAATGCCAATAATAAGTTTATTAGTTTACATAATACTAAAATTATATATACGAAAATACATATCATGTATGGAGTTACGGAAGAGACCCCATTACTATTTCAAGGGTTGTAAAAAACTGACGAATCGTATATAAAATTCCCTAGCAAAATCTTGGAGAATATCCTGTGTTTTCTTTATTACCTGATGGCAAGGCAGAGACGGACCTGTAGAGTGTAGAGTGTAGAGGCTTGGATGAAGTAACACTTGTTTTAAGACTCGCAGTAAACGGGCTCATTACACGCCCGCTCCACTCTGCGGCATTCTTTCCTTTTCCAGATTGCTTTTCCGTCTTCTGTTTCCTTAACGAATTTTCAAATTAAACAGTAAATTAAATTAACTCATAATTATTGCACATCTTATATTATATTAGACCTAATATTATATATATTGTCATAAATGAACTTATGCAATCCTTTCATCAAAATTTATAACGAATGTAACGTATTACATGAAACCCATTCAAATAAATTATTTGAGATATCATGAATACTTAATAATTTAAAAATAGTGAGGTATCTACTTCTGATTGATCCAAATTATAAAACTTTGATTATAAAATATATATTCAGGAAGATGAACATGAAAAACACATAAAGTCAAATATATTAAAATATACCTGAAATAAAGGTTTTATATTATTCTATTCACGTTACATCAGGTAAACTACGAAATAATAACATTAGACTCATACCTTAATAAATGGCAAACAAAACTCATACAGTTCTCTTACAGTTCTCATACAGTCTAAAGATTACTCAAATCTTTAGATAAATGTTATGAGCGAGAAAGCATTATAAAAAAAGGTCAAATATATTTTGCAATATTATTTTCAGGAACATATAGTTCAGGATGTAGAAGCCATATAAATGATACGAAATATTATTATTAAATGTTTAAAGTCTTTTGTTGGTTGTAGAAATAAGTCATTTCTATACAAAAAATCTTATTTGTATAGAAATGAAATGTCGCATTTTTAGAATTAGGTTGGGGGCTACATTTACTTGTACATTGTGGTATGATGTGTTATCAATAACAAGATGATAGGACTGGTATGAGATTCTGGATTAACTTATATCTAATCCAAGTAATATAACTGTTATAGTTCCTTTGGGTTTGGTATTCGCCCTATGCAGTTCTAACCTTATATTTTGAACATGCATTAGGAATAAAAACCTTCTTTTCGTTTCTTCCTGTGATAAGTATTATTGCCCGCAGACCTTTGTTAATGTCACATTTATAACCTTCCAAGCTGTTATCACAACAAACTTTCCGTGACAGGGTGTTCAGAACAAATAGTTCGCCTAGATACGACGTGTAGGTTTCTACTCGCATATGTTGTGGTCGTAGATATACCATTGGTCTATTTCTGGATTTTATAGTTTGCTCAATTATACAGTTGAAATGTCGTTATCATGTTTCTTTCGTTTCCAATGTGTGTATACATAAACCCCAATTCTTTTATTATTGTTTGAAAATATAGTTTCCTTTTACGTTAAAGATTTATAACAGCTTATTTTTCAAAATTTGAAGCGCAGAAATTGATTTTTCAGTTTTATACAGATTATAAACGGTCCTAATCATGAAGAACATTAAGATCATCTTGAAACTCGTACATTGAAATCATACATACAGAAACTCTACTTGTTGCTGCTAATTTTTAAATAAATTATGCGACTTATATATATACATCAGCGATAAACTCACTCACTCGCCAAATTATGTCATGAGCCTAACTGAAATGTTTAATACTAGCTAAGAAATTGAAATTAACAGTGATAAAAAAGGAAACGTAGAAAGAGAGTAGAAAATACGAAATTGTGCCCCATCACGAAGGCGGTTGCCCCGTGTGTGCTTACCTATTTAGAATGCCTTTTACATTCTCCCGCCATACTACTTGCCAGCCACTATTCCCAAGCGCTCAAGTCTGCTGTTACAAAAATTATGCTATAGCTGTTGAAATGTATTGTCAAAGTTAGATCTATTAGTGCATTTATTGTTATGCAATTATGCACTACTAACTCATGGGCTCTTGAAGCCAAGTACTCCCAGATATCACGAAATAGGTCTAGAATTTAGAGACTGAGGAGTTAAATATTTTCAAAATATATAATTTTCAAACAATAAGAAAAAACGACCCAACAGGAAAGGACGCAGAGATAGGGTAGTTTTCAACGTGTGAGTTAAGAATGTGAACGATACAGGCTAATTCGGCGGTTGTGTCAGAGGGTTGGAATACTCATATTGATTTAAGTGATCTAGCACGCGGAGAATGTCCAAATCCAGGTTGTTTAGTCTTCTATTGTTCTTCATTAATACAAGTTCATTTGTGTTTTTATAGTTTTAACGTTGACTAATAACAAGTTTGTTGAGATTATATCAAATTTAAAGGCTCCGAACAGTTTTGATACAATTTTAACAATATAGTTATTAATGATTTAGTAAAAACTATTCTTAGTGATAAGACTGAGGTTTTCATTAACCCATGAATTCTGACCATTGCACATAACAGTGTTTGCTTTACTCCAATCACTAAAACTGTTTAAAATAAAGTGAGTCAAAACATATTCATTTCAGAAATTTTTACTTCTCTCACTTTCCAGACTGCTCTCCCTCTTCCTGGTCTTTATTAACTTACTCCTAATGACATCAATCCAGGCTCGCACTTAGAGGGGAGTCCTGCTGGTAAATTATAGCGGTGATTACATCAGGAAGGTCTTATTTAGATTAGGTTACGGTCTGTTACGGAGCAGATCATTTCAGTGATTTAGGAATATTCATTTTGTTACTATGTTTCCAATTGTTTCATCATCGTTGACAGGATATGACGGTAAAGTAGGCAAGGTGTTAACGGTTAGATTGATTTTTAAACTGTATTTACAGCTAGCAGTTAGCCGAGGTTTCTCAACAATTATGAAGGCTTTCCCCGTGTATGAGCACTTCTGGTTCGAGTGAATTATATTTACAAGGCCAATGTTGAATTTGCCTTGCTGTCACAATAAAAAAAGGTGTGAAAAAATGTATATTTATCGCCATTGCAATTTACTCTGGTCTTAGTTTTTTGTGCCTTAATTGATTTAACCTTGTTTCCCCGATCAAGAAATATATATGTAGTAGTAACTTTGTATGATATATGCTTTATAGTACTGACTAATCTTTAATATTTGCTAAAATGTACAGTTGGAAGTATATTTTTAATAAAACTTAATTTTTTATTTTGATATTTTGTGCTCAACAGCGGCTGCAGAAAAGGTTAAAATAAGAAGTTTTGTTACATCAAGCTTACTCTACGCTTTCAAGACTATCAATGTAATCAAATTGAAGACAGTGGTTAAATTATTCAAACATGTGGATGTGCTGACATATAACACTGTTTATACAGAACAGTTGATTAAATGAACAGGCTCTTTCAATAAATAATATTTGTTTTCTCTACTGCAACTCTAGATTCCAAGATGGGATTTTTCGCACGCTTAGCCACCATTCGGGCGTAGCTCGAAGAGTTTAGAAATAAGAATAGCCCTATAATTTAATTAGGCCGTAAGAATATCCATGTAAAATGTCAGTACCAGAAATCTAGTAGTTTTTACTCGATTTAATAAAACACAAACACACACACTCTAGTACACTGAGAGACACCATTCGAATTTTATACAATATAAGTAAATATAAGAATAGATTTTCTATCTTCATATACGTTACATTCTTACCATTATTCTACGTTACATATAAAACCTAATCATGTTAATCATTGAAGTAAAATAGAACACTACATTTCCTAATGAAAGACACGGTTTAGGGGATTTCTGGAAATAAAATCAATTGACAGCAATATTCATTTAAAATAATACAAGCAAAATTCACAACAAGTAACGTTTTAACAAGTTAACAGTGAAATATTGCTATCCCGTTGAAGAAATGTGAAATGTCACAATTTCAAAGCTGTATTCTTTAAGGTTTTCAAGACTCGTGATGTAATAAATGTGTTTAGCTGGAATAGATTTTTATTGAAACGAACGATCATTGAAGCTGTAACAAAATAAATTAAAATGTGCAGTTAAGGAAACAATCCCCGATATTATTTGTTCACATAAATATAAATAATACATAGCCAATTAAAAAAATTAAGAAAAACAATTTGTTCAGTCTTTTTAAATCGATACAGTGTTTACAAGTGAAGCACCACATGAAGAAATCTAAGTACTTGAATAAAAACTATTAAGAATCTACTGGCCTTGACAACGACCAGAAGGTATTTTTAACTAAACAACGATTTGCGCCCACGCTTGATTTGTTCGACATGGCCGTAGTGCTCACTAAAGATCCTCTGAAAATAAGGTAATGCAAATTCAGTTGCCTTGACCATAATCTTGAACTGAATCAGTACTCCGTAGAAGCATACTGTATATGTGTTATTTTAGCGTCCGATGAGCGTTGTACTGTTGTATTGGTACAGTATTCTATGATAGCCACTACTCGTGAGGTAGAGCATAGGCAAAACTTATTACAGTATTTCCAACTACACTTCCACGTCATATTAGCTGTAACGGCACGAGATATAGTGAGGTATATAATACATACAACGTGATAGTTGAACAACATTTTATATATCACTGTATCATAGAAACTACCCTAGTTGTCGATTTGTTGGAGTTGTAGTTTAAAGCCTTTGTTACCCATGCATCAAGTAACATTGGAACGCAAATTACCAATGACTCATCCACGAAGTACTAGTTTTTATAAAATGTACAATTTGTGATTTTAAATGAAGACGCAACGTGGTTATAGAAAGTTTAAGATAGTAAAATGGTTTCACTGCCAGTAATTGGTCAAGGCAGTGGACCATCTCTATACCTGTAACACCCGTAACAACTAGAATATATATACATTCATATGGTGTGTGTGTGTGTGTGTGTGTGTGTGTGTGTGTGTGTGTGTGTGTGTGTGTGTGTGTGTGTTGTATAATTTACTAAAGTAAAAATTTCATTAATGAATTTTAAATTTTGATTTGTAAATAAAACTATATTTAGAACCTGTAACAATCTGTAGTGTTACTAACTATCCAAGAGAATCTGATTTATTTCGAAGTAGAAAAGTAACTTATTACCATCTGTTAAACAATTGGGAAGTTTTTATTTTTTCAGACAGAAGAAAATTGGTCTAAATGTTTTGCTTCGTTTACGTGAGAATTGACTTTGGAACGTTTAAACGACGTCATTAACACTCCACTTCTTATCTCTCCTGCTCTCAGGAAATGTACTTTCCTGATAAGTTCTGTTTGAATTCCAACACTCTTTCATTATGATGTACGTTATTTGATACATTTCTTTTGAGATACTATTGTACTATCAATATCGATATTATTTTAAATTTATACGTTCATGAATTAAAACTAAGATTTTAGTCTACATATTTATATATTAATTTCTTACAAGTCCTTACAATCACTTCAAATAAGGTAATTATATATATGTATAAAATTTATATATATATAAAATTATATATATATATATAAAATATATATATATATATATATATATATATATATATATAAGGTATCTAATCATGTCTGTAATCAGCTATATATCACCGAAACCTAAACTCCATTATTTCATCATATTTGAACGAATTTTAGAGATATTAACTCCATTTTATCAAACATGTAATGTACAATATATTAAACGAAATAAAAGCATAAGAACAACCTTTAGGTAAGAGTAAATGTTTGTTTTTGACGAAGCCAAAGTTTTTGCATGTTTTTTTTTTGTTAACAATAATAAATCCTTAAAATATTATTCTGGTACTAACTTCACATGTACTTAAGATTCTATCAAAATCTGTTTCGTAATTTAACCAATAGAAAAGTATACAGGGTGTCAATTAAGTCTGGAACCTCTTTTTTAATTTTTGAACCACAATATAAAAAAATACCAAAGTTCACACGCTCTTACTGGTGATAGTAACGCATACATCTGCCCAATTAACGACCGGATAATCCCTTTGGGGGACGGTCCACAAGGAGTCAGACAAAATTCTTAAATAGCAGCATAGGTCAAGTTTGGTATCAAATTAAAGGTCTTACTTAGCAGAGTACAATGCCGCAAACCGGACTTCAAAAGGTGGATTCATTCAGTAGTTATAGCTATTTGAATTTTAAAAACAATTGAACAATGTAAATTATTAAGTATTACAAGTAAACACCAATTTTTAAGTACCTGTGATCAAAGTATGTGTTCAAAAATGTTCCCCTCCCATCATCTGACAATGTAGTAATCGAAGCCAGGAATCAATAATTATTACCAATAACACAACTACTGTTAGAATGTGAAAGTGGCAGATAGAGTCATCCTCACCATCCACAGAAACTTAAAGTTTGGGCAGGTATTACAGGAAATCAAATTATGGGCCCATTATTTATCAATGGTAATTTAAATAGTGACTCGTATCTAGCAATGCTCCAAAAATGAGATAATTCCTGCACTACAAGCTGCTCTTGGTCGACAATTTCAAAGAATTTATTTCCAACAAGATGGCGCGCCACCACACTTTGCTCTCCTTGTTAGAGAATACTTGGATACAATATTCCGTCGCAGATGGATTGGAAGACATGGTGCAGTAGAGTGGCCTGCTCGTTCCCCTGATTTATCTCCGCTGGATTTTTTTCTTTGGGGATACCTCAAAGATAAAGTTTATCGTACTAAGCCTCGAGATTTGGCGCACCTAAGAAATCTCATAGTCCAAGAAGCTCAAGATATTCCTCGTGACTACCTTCAAAATGCAGTGGATGGCTTTTAAAACCGCCTAGGACATTGCCAGACGATGGGAGGGGAACATTTTGAACACATACTTTGATCACAGGTACTTAAAAAATTGGTGTTTACTTGTAATACTTAATAATTTACATTGTTCAATTGTTTTAAAATTCAAATAGCTATAACTACTGAATGAATCCACCTTTTGAAGTCCGGTTTGTGACATTGTACTCTGCTAAGTAAGACCTTTAATTTGATACCAAACTTGACCTATGCTGCTATTTAAGAATTTTGTCTGACTCCTTGTGGACCGTCCCCCAAAGGGATTATCCGGTCGTTAATTGGGCAGATGTATGCGTTACTATCACCAGTAAGAGCGTGTGAACTTTGGTATTTTTTTATATTGTGGTTTAAAAATTAAAAAAGAGGTTCCAGACTTAATTGACACCCTGTATATTACATATAGAACAAAACTAATCATATCAGGTCATGTACAAAACTCTATGGTATTAAGTTTTGTTCTTTGGAGTACGTACAATGTTTTGAAATAATAAGAGTTAATTATTATTTCATAGTTAATAAGAGTTTTAAAAAGGTTTCTAAAACTGATTCTAAAACTAAAATTTGTGAAAGAAATCTGGATGTGAAAGTGTTGAAGATTTTAATAATTGTGTTTTAAATTAGTAGTGTTCAAGGACTACAACAGTTTTACATATTTATCACATCAATAATTTTTATTATTAGTTTGTGAGGTTCTTCAAGGAAATATATTTTATCTTGTTTTGATTCTTAATGTTAATATATTCAGTGTACTCTGTATGGCAGGAGTAGGAGTATATTCCTCTCTGTAGTATATCTTGAAAAAAGCAACACTACTTTTTGCAATACATTCGAATTTAATTACAGTATATGAACGTTGACTCTTTTTTAGTAACGAAAGTTGATTTGCCATTTTCCAACCATCTACGATGAAGAATCAGCAAATCGTCGTAGCAAATGCAGACAAAAAAAATGTTAATAAAATGCAAGAAGTATAATTATATAACTGAATAACATAATTCAATCATATACAGTTAGTTGAGTAATATAATTATATATAATTTAAATGCCTATATTTTTTGAATATTACAAATTTGGTGCTCTTTGACCTGTTGACCCCAAAATAAATATGTGTTCCTTAAACCAAGAGACCTTATCAGGATTTATGGCACAGATGGATATACAGAAGAAGGACATGCCGGGCCTAAATACGAGTAACAAGGTAGAAGGGCGCTAAACAGCGTGTCGCATAAGAGGCTTCGCTGACGTTCCATAGAAAGTTTCAACTTTAAGGCTCATTTTATTCTAATAGTAAGGGTACATGTTTCAATAAAATCTCTTGTTACATTGTGACTGTACTCACCTCGTTTACAAATTCATGTATTCTGTGATTTTTTTGCCATCGTGGTTACTAATAAAACCAGTTTAAAAATGTTTACTAACACTGAGGCAAACCGCATACTCGTACAGTGACAAGCACTATAACTGAATTCGATGTCGGTCATATAGAAATGAAGTTTCATTCAAAGTATCAAACTTCATGCGAAGTGAATGGATTAGGCAGACAAATGTACAAAAATTAATTTTTTCATAACCCCCGAGTTAAAGGTTTTACTAACGCTCAGCCAATGATTACATTTTTGTAGATTCTTAGAGTTATTGAAAGTCGTATCGGTGATCGGTGACAGTCCTGTTGAAGCTGCATCAGACTAAACCATATGGGAAGCGACGTATAATTATCATAAAGTATGACATCTTTTAAAGTATTGTAATATTTTACATCTTCACTAAATGAAAATAAATTATGGCCATTTTCACGACCAAATAACAAGGAACGCGAGTGTAAAGACACGGGTCGTTCATGCAACTGCATAATACCCAGGATGAGACTGGAAACGTCACGCAGTGACAAACCAGCTTCAGCAACTCAGTTGGTAAAGTATTTTTATTCGTAGGGCACTTGCCTCTAAATTAAAGCTCTCTCTATCAGTTATATGGAAGTAACTTCAACGTCATCGTGAGGTACTGCGCCCTGCTTAGTAGGACATTGGATTAGATTCAGAAGTTGTTTGAGAAAATGGAATGAATTTTACTTATATAACCAGCATATATGTATAAATATTATATAGGGTAAATAACTCCTTACATGTTATATATAATATTATTATTTTTAGTAAATTACTGTACAAATAAAATAAAGTGTTTTTAAAACATTGGCACTATATTTCGGTGAAAACCGTCTTCAGGTGCATAAATTGTATAAAATATAAAAAATATAAAAGAAAACAGTACAAACGAAAGTAAATAAACAGTGAATATTATTAAAAATATCATGCATACATTCATTAGGTACGATAGATTGTACCTAGTTAGTTGGATATAGTACATTAGGAGATATATGTATTAATGGTGTGAACACGCAACTAGAACGTCCTATTTTTTATCATTATCAACTTTAATCACTAAATATGGATTACTCATTGTGGATTCCTCTTTCAGGTAAGTTGAAAAATACCAATCTCTTCAATCATTCTATCCTGTTACACCAAGCTGTAGTAGACTCTTAGTTCAGGTTTAGATGTCCCCACAACCTATTACACAGACGGAAAAATATCACCCAGTGTTTGGTTAAGTTGTGGTCCCTAGCAGTAATACTACAAAATGAATCCAGTTTTAAATTCAGTTATAAAATATAGACAAAACATGAAAATTGAGATATATTGCATATGCGAACAGAAAAATTAATTCAACTCTGTGATTATTTCAACAATTTTATTAGGATTCGGATCTAGGTCTCGGTTATGTAAATTCAGTTAAACGACAGAATTATTAATATCACGAGAAAGTGCTGCTTGCAAAAATGCCAAAGTATACTCTAACCTGGGTGTAATAGTGAACATTTAATATACTTAATATGCGATATCACCAAATTGCATGTAGTTCTTTAATAATTTTCACATCATAACACTTTGTACTTCTAGCTTAACGAAAAACTATGAAAAAAGTTTAAAATACTTTATACAAAATATCAGTATTTAAAGTTTCGTAAATTATAAGTACTGGTGAGTATACCATACAGGAAATTGATCAATATGTAATAATTTTAAAATAATGAAATATTTTGTTTGAAAACTTGTATAATTTATGTAAAGGTATGAATATAGAGAGAGTAGGGTAGTACGAGTATTTCGAGGAGCATTTATAAGAGCTCGCAGAACTCATGTTTGTATTCCCCTGATAAACATAAAACTGGATGGACGATGACTCCAGGGATCCTTCCTACCTCTTATTGGTGGCCTTTATTAACTGCCTCACTCAGATATCACTTAACGGTGACTTAGAGCTCGCAAAAATCATGTTTGTATTACCCTGATTAACATAACACTGGATAGACGATGACTCCAGGGATCCTACCTCTTATTGGTGGCCTTTATTAGCTACCTCACTCAGATATCACGTAACGGTGACTTAGAGCTCGCAGAACTCATGTTTGTATTCCCCTGATAAACATAAAACTGGATGGACGATGACTCCAGGGATCCTACCTCTTATTGGTGGCCTTTATTAACTGCCTCACTCAAATATCACCTAACGGTGACTTAAAGGTCGCAGAACTAGATAGTCGCAGATATCACTTAATAGTTATTAAACCGTCACTAAGAGTTCAGGAACGTAAGCAGTACCTGTTTCGTAAAACTGTGTAATGGTTTAAATATTGAATTTGTATTTAATCATGTTTCGTATTAAATTTAACGGACTTAATAATTACAAGAGTTAATAGTTAATAAAAATGACATACCTTTTATGTAATTAATTTGTCCTTCACTTACATTTTCACTGCGTCTAATGCCACTCAACCATGATCTGTTTATAATTCTTTAGCTTTTAAAATATGTTACTTAAAATTTGAAGAGGCAAAGGTTATTCAAGTTGCCAAATTTCGATTGAACTATTAATAAAAATATGTTTTTTTATGAGAAATATACCATTATATTAAAAAATAACTTTATAATTTTTAGGATAGTTATATATAAATTAATTTAATATAAATATGCGAGAAGTAAAGCTGGAATTAGACAATTTTCCATAATTTTGTATACATAGGATAGAATACTACGTCTTGCAGATTAGAATTTACCCTTTTCTACAGTTTGTACGAGAATGTTCAGGTCTTTTTACACCTGAAGAATTCAAATCCTCTAAATGTAGTATTCAATCCTTTGCTACACATAACAATGGCTAACAATGTCTCTAACTCTATTTTTTTACAAATCCCCCATCGTCAATAACACATATTAAACAGGAAATTGTAGGATGTTAATGGCATTATGTTTGATCATTAAAAAACACTTTTAATAGCCGAGAAAAGTTCTATGTTACAAAAGTTTGTAATAACAAAATATACAAAAATCACGGGCCATTAATGATGCTCCAAAGAAATTGTAGGCGCTATTCATCTAAGAGTATGCGATGCGATGGTTACAATAACAAATTTTAATACCGTAAATATAATATCAATAGCACGCATGATAAGTGTGAATTTGTCTCTTAAGCAAGTCGTATGAAATTCTTTTATTCGCCTATGTAGTTAAAATTAACCCTAAAAATAAAGTATTTTATTCAAAGTAATAATTTGAGTATCATACAAAATATAATTAACTTATCACTATATTTATATTGGAAGGTTTTTTATCATTCATGTTTTAGAATGAAAACATCTGATTCTACTTTTTAAATGCAAGATATTACCAATTTAGATTGTAATTGGTTAGAAATTACATGTATAATGGAAACACAATTGAACCTTGGATTTATCAGCCATTACGAGCTAAATATTTTAAAAACTATAAAAAACAATGATTCAACAGAAAACAAACATATCTAAAATTTCCCATAGAACTTAGTTAAGGATTTCTTTTTTAATTAGAACTTTCGTTGATATTTCTCAACATTTAAATTAAGGCCTCCACAGCTAATTCCACAGCGTGAAATAAGACATTAATTTATAATTACGATACTGTATAACTACCTAAATATTTGTTCCTTCATGTTTATCCATAATCTTAAATTATTATGGATTTGTACTATTGTTTCAATTTAATTTCTTCATGTTCTAAATATTTTAATTTGTGATTTTAAATAAATACTAGCGTAATGAAACAATTATTAGACTCTATGATCAAATATTAATATACTTTACAGAAATACAATTCACTCGAGTATAAACAAAGGTATTCACAGTTCAACAGCTTTTATTTTGTTACAGCTCAGACAAAACTTCACCTGCCATCTGTATCCAAGAACCTAACCAAATTATAACAAAAATGCAACCACCATTAATGTCTTCAACTGCGGATTTTTTAAAAATAAAATGCATTTTATTGAGGGTCAGATATCAGATACTCTTCCAGCATTACTCTGTACAGTAGTGTTGGATTTTAAGTTGTAGTAAATAAGCAGGAGGGTAAATACTCATAGATAACCATCAAAAATGTTTAACATTGTCTGGAAAACTATACTTTTTTACACGGTCTCAAAATTGTAGGACACCGATCATAATTGCCACACTGCACTGATACAACTAACGTTCAAATGACATTTTATGTCCCAGTGGGTTTAGTGTAAAAGAGAGTAAGTAAGATACAGTAAAAGTATATATTACAGGTTGTAATGAATTTATTAAAAAGTTTTCACATTAAATTCCAACAAATGACAACGATTGACGTGACATGGGACAAAATCTGAAATAAGAACTGCAGTTTTTCTCTGTCCTGTGGCGACGACAATAGTCCGCTGACATTTAACCATTAAAAGCGCACTTTACGTAATTAGCACTAATCTAGAGTGCTCAGGATTTCAGAGTTTTCCTAAAGTGCGCTCGACTTTCTTTAGAAACAGCTTTTGGTTTAGTTCAATTTTAATTGTATTAAATTCTAATTATACTCTTTAGTTAATGTAAAATGGCCTATACTTCAATATGCTACTTAAAGATAAAAGTATTTTTAAAAGCTTATTTAAATATTTCTTAGGGTGATATTTGTAAATATGTAAAATTGAAAGATTTAGTATAAAACAACTTATAGAATAAACGCCATTGAGGCATTGGCAGATGGACGAATAAGGGTTAAATATAAATATTGTTTTACTTATTTGAGTACCACTTTATTTCAACAAAACGTTTAGTTTGATATAAAATCGTGTCTGTAGATACTTTCAACTAAAAAAACAACAATGCTAGTAGTATTATAGGTCTCTACTTGAATGTTAAAAATTCAAAATATATATTACTTATCCGATAAGGTCAAGCTAAGATACATATACATAAATCAGCAATTGTATTTAAGAGCCTAAACCATCAGATTGAGCGAAAAAGTTGCGATTACCTCTTTGTGATAATAAATGTAATTTTAAACAAAACAAATCAATTAAATATTTTGCATTCTAATCCTGTTTTATATTCCAAGACAAAAGAATTAGAAAACGTTTTAAATTTTATTTATATGTGATAATAACACGACCATACGGATGGTTGAATAACATATTGCATTTTTTCCAACCATCAATAAAACATGAAAAGACAAAACATGAATTATTTTTAATATATGCGTAGAACCTCGTTAGTCTCTGATAAGATAATAACAAAAAACATTCATGTTTTATAAAACATGAAAGTCAGTTTTATGTAAAATGTTTTGGTTGCTTTTTAGATGTAGTAAATAGTATTGTTTTAATTACTTATCAAATTGTAAAGATAGGTATTCAATCAAGACATAAGCTATTTTCTTGTTTTTAAGGAATGGATTTATTTAAAATATTACAAAGGATAAACACCTTTCCTGTGCTGTAACAGCAAATGAGTTGATATTGGCTATTAAATGTACATTAAATGTCACAATGTTTTACTCCAAAAGGTTAAAGTAAGGAAAATCGTCTACTCCTTTCCAATCTTTTTAGATTATATATACAGTTTGTAAAATATACCAATGTTGAGATTATACATTTTCGTACCATTACTTAAAATAATAATTTAAACAGTAAGTAGATTATTATGAAAATATTAATTTTCATTAGTAAAATCATAGCTAAAAGTAGTGTTAGATCTAGTAGATTTGAAAAGAATGATTTAACTTACTGAAGTAAATCATAGCAATAAAGGCGAAAACTTTTTAAAATTTTATATAATCCTTTTAAGATTAAATAACATAATAAAATATGTTGCAAATGTATTTCTAATTGGTAAAGACCACTTAGATATCCTACGCAGACTACTACTAACCAAGTGTTTTAACAGTTATCTCATATTGGCCCTTGTATATAATTGGTAATGACCACCTAGATATCCTACGCAGACTACTACTAACCAAGTATTTTAACAGTTATCTCATATTGGCCCTTGTATATAGTCAGATGATTATTATTAAAGTTCTGGTGCAAAATCTAAGTAAATGTCACTACACTAATAAATACAAAGTTCTGATGATAGATATCTGTATTATTTTTTCATTGAGATCCAAAAGCGTGTTAGAGAGTTTAAGAGGATATAGAATCTAAATCTATAGTGACTCAGACAGCATTTTTAAACAAGCAGCAAGTCAAATAAAACCGATAGGTTATATGAAAACGTGCACTTTACGTAATGTGGTTCGGACTAAAGCCAGTTGGAATATTTAAGGGAATATGTGCATTTATATCATCTATAGGCAAACAAACAGCATAAAGTGTTAAATGGATTATATAGTACGAGGATGTAATGAATGTGCTAAATGATTAAGTTGATCACTTCAAAAAATTATTCACGATTATAAACTATTTTATAACCAAACAAGAGAAATATAGAATATAGATATTGATTCGGGCAGTCAAACATATTATCTACTAACAGTGCAATGTTCCGTTTATTTATAAATGTTTTATTCATGTGTATCTCAAGAAAAATATCGATCTTAATGTTCTATTTATTTAAATCATGTTTGGAGAAAGATAATTAGAGAGTATAGTGAAGCGGTTTGTTAGAGCTGTGCGCACGAACCATCTTGCAAAATGCAGGTAAATGACAACAGACCTCGGGAGTCCCGCAATTACGAAAAAGTAATATCCGTCAGAGAATAACAAGGTGAAAGCACCGTGTCGCAGAGGATGGTAGCACGATTGGAGGTAAGTAGTAGAGTCCACCGGTGCTGACCTATCATCTCAGGGGTCGTAGGTCACCAGACAATCTCCTGGTTTCGCCGAGAACATCGTTTCACTCAGGATCAAGGTCATGGGAATTACCATTCGTGATCATCAAGTCAAATTACTTTTGTCCCTCCACAAAAGTACTTTGGTTTCACTCGTTTAATATTTCCTGTTGTGCAAATTAAAGAGTTCTAGATTAGAGGTGCTCAAACTAGGGCAAAAATTAATGTAGATCTTATTAACTTTTTTTGGAGATGATTGTAATTAATCATTAGTGGAGGGATTAATCTGTAGTAAAGTTATCACAAATTTATCTTAATTAGGAGTTTATGGAGTTTATACACTTTGCATAGTATAAGCCCATAACCTGGTTTCATTTTTTAAAATCAGTAAAGAAGTTCATTCTATGAAAGATATTTATCATCAGCCGCGATAGTTTTAGGAAGCTTGAAATGGGAGAGTATGGAAAGGATGAAATGAAACAAACGATATTTTAGACTATATTTTTGCTACACACTAAAGACGCATAAAAATTATGTATAAGTTATGTATCTATTAGTCATCTAGATGAAAAGACTGAAATGTGCCACTTACAGGCAAATAGTCTGTGGTTAGCTAAATTTATGATTTATTAACGAGCATGTCATTTGGTATTAAGTGTGGCTAAGCAAGAAAAAATAAGTCTGTCAAGTTTAAAAAAAGATATTTTCATTAAAAATAATCGTTTCATATCAGTAACCATTTCTATACCTCCCATTTATATCCCCACCCAAACTAACGCGGAATAAAATTAATTTATTTTTGAGGGGAAATTACTCTATCAATGTATTATTATTTTCTGGAATAATATTATTTATTTATCCAGTTTAAAGTTTTGCATTTTACTTTAGAAAAAGCCCGTTTAATAAAAAGCTCGTAAGATAAAAGGGTTACTCTTGTAGGAAACAATGCAATAGATAAAAGACTACAAAAAAATAAAACAATCACAGATACGTACATACCCTACAGCTTATATTTATTATTGTATATTATCCCGCATATGACATAACATGAAGACAGTTTCTCTGCCCTTAAATTTAAACGGCACCTAGTATTAAAAGACACCTTTTATCAAAACTATACACACAGCAAAAATTAGATACTACGTAAAGGGTTAAGCTGGACACCTTAAAGTCTCACTGAAAGATATGCATGCATTGTGTTGATATGCTCAACATATTTGCATTGTCCCTACAGATTATTATTTTTTTGCCCATAAAGTTTGCTAGAAATGTCGTAGAGATGTAAAATGACATGTCACAATTTAAAAATTTAAAGCTACTCTTTTCTAACACCTCTTTGAAAAGGTATTCCACAAAAGTATTTTAATATGTATGGTAAAATTTGTAAAACCAGTTTGGAATATATTCAGGCTTATCAGAACTGAATTTACACCCTATATATGGATTTAGTCAAAATTCAATTCGGTATACCGGTCTGTATAATTTGAAAATGTGGTGGATCAGAAATGAACCTTTGAAATGCAATGTTAAACAGTACCTTATTTGAGGCCGGAAAAGGTTTAAAACTGAGTAAAAATTGAAACGCAAACTGACCACTTGTGATATTCACGAAACACTAGCTGCTCTAAACAGCTCTCACGCGATGAGGAAGTGTTGAAAATCACACTGGTGATAAAGATAAATGGTGAAAAGTTAACAGCTTTTCGGATACTTGCCATCCTTACTGCTACAAAAATAAAATACTAAGTCTTGAGGATTGGAATTCATCTTCAGATGTAAAAATATATAAGCAACATCCATAAGGCATTACATTGTAAGGTTCAGCATACACAAAAATTGAAAAAATAGTTAAGATGTGGTGATAAGCTAGCCAAAGGCATGGTTGACACCAGATCATGTACCTAAAATAAGCTCAAAGTGGTGGTCCCTGGTAACCAGAATAAACTAACCCTGTCATTGCATAGAACGCTTACCTAAATACACGTCCATAACTCACCAAAGACTATTGGGGACCTGTTATAATTTCAAATCAACCACGTCATCAACACTAAACTTTAAACAAAGAATGCATGGCTAGTTAGAATATTTATAGAAAGGGATCTCCAGATAACAGCGGTTAGTCAGACATACAGTCGCGATTACGGTTCACCTCAGCTGACGCTTTTTTTGTACTAGTGCCCAAGACTAAGACATATGAATACCTGGATTTTGACTAGAATATTGAAAGGTTCATAAATCTTCTTAAGAAATCCGTTGCACCCGAGGCGTTGTTCATTTTATACTTGTAATTTATGATGACGGATATTTCCAATACGAAATTGTTGTTGTCCTACGTTTCATAAATAAATTGCAGATGGAGTTGCTGAATCAAGAGGCGGCCATTTGTTTCCTCGACCGGAACCAACAATAAGTCGGCACCGTCGACAATTCGCCATTAAGCGGGTCCCTTATACAATTAATACTAATCCTTTCCATGAGGCTGTGCTTATTTATCGTCGGCCGCTACTTTAGTCGCGTTCTTAACACCTCGCTTTAATCCGGGATTAGAGCCGCTGTGGCTTATCGTTCCCATTCGTTTGTTATGCTGGCATCAAATGGTCAGTGTGAGTTACAATATTAGATTATTGTATTTATAAATCACGACATGCACTCAATTGGGTGTGAAATTAAATTATTTTGTATTTTAAAATTTCAATATATATTTTAATATCATAATGCTACATCGCAGAATTTTCTTTTTAAATACGTTAAAAAAGTTAAGACTCCGGTCTATTACCTTCTTTCATTTATTTATTTATTATTTATAAGTTATATTGTGTAATTAAAAGTACTGTACGGCCAAAATCAAACAGTAAAAAATATACTAACTTAAATCTCGCAATTAGTAACACAAGCAAAGATATTTTTAAGTAACAGGTTCTGATGGTCACAGGAGGTGCTAACTTGTGCTACTCACAAATTAGCACACAGGACTGGAAAATACAGAGTAAGATAATAAAATAATTAAACAGCAAATAATATATTCGTGATCACCGGTAATTATAATATAACAAATTATTACAAATGAAAAAAAATCCAGATCCTTGCCAATTTGGTTTTTATACCTGTCTTTATACAGCTCCAGATATCCATTTCTCCAGAAACATGGAGACTTTTGCGTTTTGACCTTCCTTCCCTGTAAAGTACCGAGGATCGAGTTGACGCTAGTAAAAAAGTGTTACTATGTCACATAACTAAATGTTTTTATTCTGCAAAAATTATGTTGTTGTTGTAATTGGAGCCATAAGGCCAAGGGAAAAATGTTAGATTTTATTTTTTCCTTAAGAGCCCAAAGTCTTTCTTGGACCAAGGAGAATATATGTATCAAGATTGAAGTTTCTACAGCCTTTCTACGAAAATTTATTGCACGGGTGGACAGACGACACGATTAAAAATCCTGTCGGGTTCTTAATAAGGTTTAGCGTTCTTAATCAGGATTATTAGTACTGCTCCATAGTCTTACAACTTTGATGTTGGTTATTTGTATAACTGAATCAAGTTAAACTACATGCAACATAAATGAGTTAGGTCAATGGATGAAAGGAAAGGGGGTTGTATTCATAATCATGACCCTATTCAACTTAGACGAGCAATACACTCGTAGAATACAGATCCACAATCCTCGCTGTCTGTTGGTAGCAAAATCCACATGGATAATATTAAGGATTACTTAAATTTTTGAACGTATTATATGAACTATAACACGTTTTATATATTTCTATTGAAGCATTTCAATTGTTTGTGATTTACTTTAATTCTTATTCATGTTCTACAGTATTTATTTAATTACGAAAATGAATAAGGTTTTTAGTCTAAGAATTGTACCCAAGAAAGATCATTATAACTTGGAACAATAAGAAACACAAACTGGTATTGCTGACAATCTCTTAGCGATAATTAGAATTATTTATACTATAAAGGAATACAAATATATTTGAAGAATACTTAATATATTTAAAAATACGCATTGCAATATTTTATAACACGTTAGGAATTATCCATCAATAATCATACCCGTGGTACTTAACATTTAACTTATGATAAATCAACTGCATCCTATTTAATTAAAAGTGTTCTGAAAATAGTTAACAATTATATTATTAAACAAAACCTTAATTAAATACAGTGTGTTTTCAATATCTGGCAGAGATTAATAATAGCTTTGCAAGCCTAATACTTCAAACTGATTGTAAAGAGCTTAACTAAATAAACAGTTTTATTTCACGCCATTAGTCACATTAATTAGTAGTAACACTGGATTGTCTCAATTTAACGATCGAGCATAAAAATTTGATGACGACATCACAAAGCCATTTACCAAAGTGATGATCATAACTATTATTACCCTTCTGAATAGTTATTAAGTTATAATTCTGGACTGATGGTTGAGGTTGATAATTTCACTTTTGCCTATGGCATTCGTCAGGAAAATGCTATATTATATCTAATGTATTAGGCATAATTTCTTGGTTTTAACATGAAAATATTTACGTTTTAATATAAAATTAAAAGATTTCCTAACATAAAAAAATTATAAATTATAAAACAAGCATTCGTTAAGGTTTATTTTCAAATATAAAGAGATTTATACAATCAACGGTTTTTATTACATTAACTCATATTATTCGACCGGTAAATTGTCTCTAAACTCATTAATTAAACTCCTTACAACATGCTAATGTTAGTCAAACTATTTTCACTCGTGCGAATTATTCATGATAATGCAGTATTATGTAAGATTCTGGGTGATGAAAAATTAATTGTAGTTTAAAGTATTATTATATTATTATGTATTATTGTGTTTATATTAAAATTTATGCACGGTTATACACAAAAATTAAACACATTTCTATTCTATGGTGTTAAAAATTTTCTAATTTGTAATATTTTTGATAAAGGTCCATAAGAGGATGAAACACATATAGTTGAAAGTATAGGTAGGTGGTACTACACTACACCTTCTGGCTACCCATTACAAGAGATTAGCTTGGAACATTTAAAAAGATCTGGCTTTTCTTGTAAGTTATAGTGTTTGTTTCTGCATGTCAATTTATTAGCCAAATTGCACTCACTAACTTTATCATTGGTTCTAGAAAAGAAATTGCAAGTACTACAATTAAAAATCTATATCTAGTCATATAAGTGATACCTTCTCTCTAGATTGGATTTTAAGAACTTAGATTTAGGATGGATTGAATGAAGATTCCCCTCAACATAAAACAAAATGATCACTTTACGTACAATCGGAACAGAAAAAGAAGATCCAAGATTTAAATGAGATCTATTACCATTGATATTAGCAACAAATCAGAAAATCTTAAGAAGACTTAAAATCATCTTTTAGTATAGCTACAGCCCTGCGGTACTGTTAAAGCCTTGTGGTAAAGATACAAGTCAGTGTAAAAGTTGCACTGTGGTCCAGTGTAAACAGTGACGTATATTTATAGTGATGTAGTAAACTTCGGTGATGTAGTAAAACACCAGCACTGTGGAGCAGATACAGCCAGGTAAAGCTACATATTGATGGCGCAACTCATCTCTTCGGTATAGCTTTGCGCTCAAGCTACATATTCTATAGTGCTGTAGTTAGAATATTGAAGTTTAGCTACCACTCTTAGGTGAAGGTAGAAGAGTTGTATGAAAAGCATTAAATGCATACAACAATTAATGAGTATTTTGTAAATTACAAAATTCTGTAGCAGTATTTCTGTTAGAATAAACATAATAAAACGCTGTGACAAAGATGATAATTATAAGAAACGAGGTTCATTATATGCAGCATGATACAAACAACGTACCGGAAGATCTTGGGGTGAAAAAGGCAAACCAAATTAGACTATTTAAAAAAATAAATGGTTAGCGATTTTGATAGTAATTATAGAAACTTTTATATGCTAGCAAACGATGCATGTTTTAGATTAAATTGATCAAAAATATTACATTCCTCCTTTTTAGGAAATAGGAAAAGTGACAGAATGATTTTATCCAAACTTAATCAATAAAAACTATTCTTATATATTTACTAGTACCTTTAAAAATGGTTTATTTATTCCATTATCCACGTCGGCGTTTTAAAAAGAATAATAAGATCTATGCGTAAATGTAATAGGTTTAAAAAATAGTTATACTATATGAAAAAATAAAATGTTCAATTTCTTTTAAAATTAAAATATGTAAAAAACCATCTGAAATAAAAGGCATTAAAATTTTGCCAAATAAATGTTCTGGAACAGTATGCCAAGCGATTGAATCTGCATTAACTGGGTCGAACGTGATCGGTTTACACAGTGCCTTATTGTACAAAGTATGCAGTACACCATAATTTACCTTAACTGCGAACGTCTAATGTTATACTAGTTTTGTTACTAGAAAATCTTTGTAACAGAAATGAGATAGTAAGAATGATTTTAGTAAGAACTCCCAATTTGGGCAGTTAATTGTACACGGATCCTAGTCTGTAAGAGACAGGATGTTTTCGGTGACTCTATAAATGCGTGAACACCTTTGTCATCAGTTTTCTTCAAATTAGCAATAATCTTACTTTCTAAATGAAATGTATTAGATCATTAGTGATAAAATCTGACCAAGATTGAGTTTTGGAGGCATGTTTTAAAATACTTTGGTGGTATATTTTCGTTTTACAAATGAGTTTATAATTCCCTTGAAATACACAACAAACTTGTAAAACTTAAGGCCCAGATATAGTGAAGCGGCCTTTAACTAGGTCCCATAAGAAAAATGTTAAAATAGAAACACTTTTACGTTCTTTTTTTATTTTCGGTCGTAGAACTATGGGAAATGTCTCTTTAGAAAATATGATCACTAAGCAATCAAACAGATTTTAGTGTTTCTTATAATATATACTTGTAGCAACGTATACTTTTGAGTTTTTAAACAATGAAACACAAAGCATTTGAGATTTGTTTAGGATACCGAGTAAAAATATTTAAAAACTAAAAAAATGAACTTACATGCATTATATCCTTAAAATGAGACGTATCTCATTATTATGTACCGAATTCGATCTTAAAGAGTGTACTAACATTTCTTATGAGGTTAAATATGGGCGGTACAGCCGGGTCTGAGATGTCTTTTTAGCATGAGCAGAATGGTCTTCGAGAGAGTTAAAATTCAATTTTAAGGTGGTAGTAAAGATTTTTTATGTGCTATAAACCTTACGGGGATTATTAAAACTTTAAAAACGAATATTTTATTTTAAAGCTAAGAAAATAGTATTATATAACAACTCGATTGTCAGTGCGGTCTAGCAAGCTTTGTGTATACCTTGGAATTTGCTCTACCCACATCCACGCTTCGGAGTCGAGAGACTAAATTGTATGTTAATAATAACGCGGGGTTACATTAGTATATGATTCGAACCGGTATCAGATCTATTAAAATATGATGAATTCTCTGTATCTTTAAAATATTCCAAGCTATTTTGTGCCAACTGCTGTTAGATATGATTATAACATTACCGCCAGAACGTGGTGCGACAAAAAGGATTATTTGTGTAGGAGTGACCACTTCCACTCCTAATGACCATTTCCGAGTAGTGACCTAAGATTTCATACAGGAGACCAACACAGTTGGTCTCTGGAGTTCTGGTGGATGTTGCAGGATTTCTGCAAAGAAGGAGTTGTGCCGCAGTTACTACGCTTAATAGTAGCAGAAGCCAGAGAATCGCTTGGCATATTTTAACGATACGGAAAGACTAATTAATAATGCCTTTTAACCCAGAGATTTCCAATCTGATGTATCGTGACTGATGAGTTTCTCAAACCAAGTTACAACTGAGGTACATAGGAATATGTAAAAACTTGAATCCAATAATTATTAACTCCAAGGATTATTAATTTAAGGGGTAGATATATGTTATGTAACTTGTTCCTGAAATTTAATTTCTAATCTATATGATTAATATAAATGTGTCAGTTTAATGTTGCTAAATGTAATGGAATCGAACAATAAATAACGGATTAAATTAAACATAAACTTATAAGTAAACATGCATCTACGTTGCAATGCGTCTTAAAATTATTAGGAAGCCTACATTCAAGAAAAATCTGCTATATCATTATGTAAATTTTGCGCTTCATCTTAGATGTAACAGCTTTTTTTGCTTCACTAGCTTCTAGATTAAGATAAAAAATGCTCCTCATAAGAGATCCAGATAGGTTTTGGAACTAAAATCATCTGCCTCCTGAAAGCTTCTCTATGCACTGGAATAATCTCATCTCTAAAAGACCAAGGGCTACAATAGTTAAAGTTTACTTACACTAATTATCTTTCAGATTACTTTACCTAGGATATATTGTATAGAAATGTTTATGTTTGTAATTGGCAAGTATGTAAAATTAACCTATCTTCTTTGTTCAAAGGGGTTTTTTTTGATGATGGAAGGATTGTGAAGGAAACATGATTTATCCGGACATGACCATATTGGTCTTTGACAAAAACTGAGCAGGAGGATCAAACCTCTCACCGCATTCTACTTCAAGCTTTATGCCTATGGCAAATTTTGATGATCTACGGTACCGGAAGAGCCTCTAGAGGTTCTGTTCTATGCAAATTTCATTAATGAGTTCCTCGTCTCTGGAATATGATACAAATGAAATAAACCTGTTGTTAGTAACCGAAAATGTAGTACCAGTCAAAGATGAAGCTAATATTATCTTACAATGTTAACATATTGTCAGGGGATCCTCCATATTGCCAACGGTTGGCAGCAAATTGGTCTCTTGGATTTCTCAGTTTATGAAATTTATCAGCGACTTCTCTTCAGCTTTGCATGTTATAAAGTGCCTAGCTTCTGAAACATTTTGGTCTCTGGAACCGTATATTTTCTAGAAGTATTTTGGCCCTTAAGAATTACTAACTTATTCGATTTCCCGATCTAAGTGTTTCGAACTTTTGATAAATTTCAACCTCTAAAAGAGTCAATTCTCTAGATGTGAGAAATCGTGAACAAAAAAGATTCTATACTCTGAAAAGTTTATGTCTTTGAAAGACTCTTAACCTCCGACAGTTCCTATCATTTTGAAGTTCCAGTCTTTAGAAGTGTTTAGCATATCAGAACCGCTCGCCTGTTGCGGATTTTGGTTGTTGTTATGTGACGTTCTTCAATATTTGGAGATTAGAAACTAGATGTTTATGAAGCACATAAAATAAAGAAAACTGTATAGGAATTTTTGACGTGACCATTTATTTGATTATCAAATTTGGTGAAGTCGGTCCATTTTGTTGATCGCTGAAACAATTAATCTTTCTATTTGGGGTTCACATCCAACATTGCATACGTGTACTTCAAAACGGGGTTTCCATATTGTACGAGTACAATATCTTCTATACTTCTTCTCCTCATATTTTTCTACAAAGTAAACAATTTGAAAAATTTTATTTTCTGTAGCAAGTTTTATTGTACAGAGAAATTTCAAGTGAAATGGCATATCAAATACAGAACATTCTCCGGGATTTCAATATCGGCACGTAATTTGTGAGTAGATATTGAAGGAGACGCCATTTCGCAGGCCGATTGCCTGAAGCGGGCTTGAGCCGCCAGAGATAATCGGTATTGAGACGTCACATGCAGATGTCTCGCAATACTTGGATTCCCCCCTCCCACCACTATGCTACTGATACAGACAAGGACAAACAGAATATACTATTGTATAAAATGTACAATTTAAAATATTTTAATTAAAAATGTAGATTCGACAAAATTATAGTACGATATCATATAGTGTTGTCTGGATTTGC
Organism: Homalodisca vitripennis; assembly: GCF_021130785.1. NCBI lineage: Eukaryota > Metazoa > Arthropoda > Insecta > Hemiptera > Cicadellidae > Homalodisca > Homalodisca vitripennis. The sequence goes on from NC_060210.1 coordinate 176,547,101, forward strand.
CAGGCTGATGTAGAAATTACGATTCCAATATTGTGTTTTTGTATAATTAACAAAAAAAGAATATATTATATAGATTTGGAAGTACGTAGGAGATAGAGTATTCATTAACATGAAAGGGACTCTGGCTATTCGTATGTATAACGCCCTACGAGCGGTAACGACATGCACAACATTCCTCCAAGTGGTTTATTTCACTGTCTTCGGAGGAAGTACTACTCGAAGTCATTTTTAAATAATTTTTTTATTTCAGCTTAAAACTCAAATATAAAAATATTTTTGGTTATTTAAACACATATGTGAAAGAAACGGCCAAATACAAAATAATTGAATCGTAAAAAGTGAAGGCTCTGTGGTGTAATGGTAGCACATTCACCCGGCAAGTGAGAGATCCGGGTTCGAGTCCCGGCGGAGCAAGTACTTTTTGCGATTCAATATTTATTGAAATGAAATTAGGCTATTACCACTTATACAAATTTAATGAATGTATATATATATATATATATATATATATATATATATGTATGTATGTATATATGTATATATCGTGTCAACGCTGAACCATTCTCTATGGCTATATCAATTTGAGTAGATAAGGTTTCCATGTTTATATTTTGTTCCGAAACAATTTTATTCTGAAACTATCTTACAAAAGACAAGTTAGTAAAATTATATAAGAATTCTATACAGATTAGGCTATTGACAGATTTGATCAATAATATCATATATTTCTATGACTGTGATCCTGAGAATTGACAAATTATATTTTACGTAGTTTCGTTTAGCTCATTGCCAACTTACACGTCATCATACTGTGCTTGGTTAATTGAACTTCACTCAATTAAACCGCTAATAGTTTTCATTGCATAAGCTAAACCTGTCATCTTGTTTTAATATATTAATGTACAATTGATTTGTTTTCTTTAATTCCCAAGATATATTTCATTGAATATAAAAAGGTTCATTTGGTTTTAATAACTATATGCTTTAGAATTAAAACTAATTCATTTTATTAAAGTAATTGGAAAATACTTGAAGTTTAAATGTCGATTTCAGAACTCTCTAAAATGCTTTCGTTAAAACGCTGAAAGTTATGAAATAAAGTAAAAATGTTTCAGAAAGCCCACAGTGAGGGGTGAAGTGTGAGAGCGGCTGCGTATATGAAGTGGATACTGGTCGATCTTATTTTATGCGCGTCTTGGGAACACCAGTCGTAATTTTTACTGGCCTTTGGCCAGAATCTTTCCTTCGGGCGAAATGCGACAGATCATAAGAAACCGAGTTCTTGTAATCAAGTTAATGCCAGGAAGAGACACAGATAAAGTATCCTTTCGGGGATTGATGCAAATTGTATTACTTTTACCCACTCTATATAAAGTACAAGTGATTTATTAACAATTAGTCTACTGTAACACGTGGAATATTGTTATTATAATATATTCTGTCAATAATATAATCATGTTTAATTTTCGTATAAGATAATGTAAATTACACTTTTTTTAAATAGGGTTAAACAATTACTCAGGGTTTGTAAGATTAGTACGAACACGGACGTACGCAGATGGACTGAAACTTAGTTGTTAGCTCTAAAAATTATATGAATGTTACAATTCAAATCATATTATTGTTCCATAAAGTTATAAAGTTAACATTTCCCACATCAGTTTTCAAATTTTGATGCAAAATGTGTTTTTCAATTTTTGCATTTGATACAGGGTTTCTAAAAAAAAATACTAATTTTATAATATTCTGGAACCTGTTTAATTCAATTTATCAGGTCAAATCCACAATAAGAGATTAAATTCGCCCTTTCATCGACCTTACTAGAATTTCAGGAAGACGTCGTATTTCATGGTGAGCGGAACAGGCGAATTCTTTCGTTAGCTATAACCCGATAACGATGAGTTTCCGGATCCATGCAGTGACATGCAGCATCATCGAACAGGTGTTGCCTATACAGAAATGAAGCTTCAATAATGTACTATACTTCAGTTCGTTCTCGAGATGCCGTTTGAACAAATAGGCAGACGTACAGATAGAAATAGTTTTTTCCCAATCCCTCAAATTCGCTCACGCCTTATTTTAAACAAATTTAAGCTATATTTAAACTAAAATACATTATAAAGAGTGTTTAAAGTAGTAATATTTTAAACTGATAACTACATATAATGTCTCTGTAATATATTGATAAAATCTTGCTTTTATTTTTGTGAATAAAGCGTTTCTATGAACTCCGATTTCCTTTTTCTCTTGCCCATTTCATTACAACCTACGATACTAATATATAGGCGTTATTTTTATGAGTCACACACGTATGGGAAAAGGAGATTTTTTATATAGTTTGGAACTACTCCAATATCTATGTTTGAAGATAAAAAGTCGTTTGAATTTAAATTAAACTACAATTGAAGTTTCAATATACTTTAAAATAGGAAGTAAAATATAATGATTGAATTGGTTTGGAAATTTTGATGACACGGTAAACGCAATGACAAGTTTTATATTTATTGCTTCAAATCTGATTTACCGTATCACGACTATGTGGGTGGTAGTTAACAATGAGAAAGAATGACAATATGAGAAAACTAAACATTTTCAAAATTATGATTTAATAAGGTATTTTATTCTTAACTCTCTTATTAAAAATATGTTATTTATGTACTCCTATAATATACTACAGTATCAGTTATCATATTTAGTTATACTCTACTATAAAAGTCATATTTACTTCGTGATGAAATAAAGTCTTTCATGCCATAACTGTTGACCTCTTATCCCGTACGTAAATCACAGACTAGTTACAGCTGCATTGTAAGTATATAAGAGTAGAATATTGTACAGGACTTGTCGAGGTTTCCACAGGGCCTTGCTACCTTACAAACAAGCCTCTAAATGGGTACTTACCATCGGCGACCGTGTCTAATGCGGGGACAACACGCTATCGCCTCGCCTGGCCGTGCCCGCGCCCGCGCCGATTCGGTGGAATAAGTTAACTATGTAAAGTGAATAATTGAGTCGAGTATAAATAACAAGCTGCTACCTACGCCATAGCATGCTGTTGTATACCGTGAGTCATTAAAAATAAGTTACGACTATTCATCTGTTGGGTGTTTATGGTTTTTTGGCTATGAAAAGAGTACTGTTAGATCCAAGCGATGAGTGTTTAAAATAATTAGTCTTTCCAAAATCAGTTATTGTTTTAATTAGAATAGAATATTTCTAACACAAGGAAATTTATGTTTACATACGCATAACAACATAACTTTTCAACCAATTCACACAAATAGGATACCGTTGGATTTCTCATAAAACTTAAAACACAAACTTTCAAAATCGTTGTAAATTCCGGGTTGAGTTAATAGACTTATTTAATTAACAGGGATATTTAATTTGGAGATCTTTTAATCGATGCTTTTTATAAATGGAGAATAATATTATGTACGTAAGTTTTGTTAAGTGGCAATTACTTACCTTAAAATAAATGCCAATATTTACAGAACATTTTCATTAACTTATAAAATATTATAAAAAAACATATGGACGGACAGACGTATACTAAAAGAATCGATTTAGGACGTATATTCACACAACGATTTTACCTGCTTTTGTGTCTACTATGGAAGTTGTGTCAAAATATACCTTGAAATACCCTATTATGCTTATAGAAAAGACCAAAAAATTAATAAAATATTGTTATATTACACTTTAACTTCTTCTGGTATTCTAAGAGAAACATATTAAAAATATTTTTCTAACCAAACCTAACCAAAAATATAACTTAGGAAATATAAATAAACGGAACGGATTTGAAATAATGTAACATACGAAAACTGTGTATTAATCAGATGATTTAATTATCGAGGCTTAATCCAAATGTGAATATCTATTTACAATGTTCGTTAAGGGTTTTCCATGATGATATATTTGAATTTGTGTCAGTGCTAAGAGTTGGTTCAAGCCATAAAAGAAGATATGATCATAAAGTTGTCAGAAGTACACTTGCATTACTTGTTCAATATGAGAGAGAGAGATCTATGTACCAAGCTGCGTAATTTTAGCTCAATTAGTAACCATACTGTAAATGTTTAATAGAAACTCAGGATATTGCGTAAACCTCCATGAGTAGCAAACAAATTTGTGTAGTATAAATACATTACCTGCATTTCATGAACTGAATGTATGAGCTCTCCTTTTCCTAATGCTCATTTTCCATTGATCGTCAGCCGCAATTATTTTCGTTCTGAGTGAAAATGAAATGCTGTCATAAGGGTTATTAATATCAAATAATAAATTATTTCATAAGACATGCTTATCTTTAGAACCAACAAAGATAAGCATCTAAAGTATCATTATGTATGTGTTTAATATACATAAGTATACTTAAGCTAACTTTATTACATTCATATCAAAATCGCCAATGGGATACAAAGATGGAAAATCGCCATTTCAGCCATAGAGTCGGATCTTTTCTTTCTTTTGCTGACGATTATTTAACTTTTATTTTAGTATTTAATTGTTAATGTTGTTTAATTGTGTTAAGCTGAAAATCATATGTTTTAAGAAGATTGTTTGATATTTTTAATCCGTTCGAAACCGATTTCAGCCCCCTACCAAATTTAGCAAGGCTGACGAACAAACTACGATGTGTGCAAAGCAAATAGGCTGTCATCTACCGAATTAATATCAGAAGGAGTGGTAATAAAATAAATACGTGTTAAAATGTTCTTTCCTTGAACTAAGAATGCAACAAGAGTATAAGTTTTGACCGTTCTTAACGTGAAAATACACCCCACGATAGATTTTAAATCGATAGTCGTACTCAACTGCTTGAAACCAGTTACCAATTCTACTTTTATATCACTGAGCCAAAGCTGCAAAATACCATCGGTTACAATAGCAGGAAACAGAAACGACTATTTTGTGAAAGATAACGGTTCAACAATAATCTCTGAGCCAGCTAACGCTGAAATGCTGGTGGTCATTGTTTACATTAAAGGATTGCGAATCGTAAACAAATCAAAGTACTGTTGTTTTAACTTGACTACTGTTGACACTTTTACACAGATGCAGCACAGAACCCGTAACGCTTTACTTGACTTTAAATGTTCTGAACATTTCCCAATTAATATTACATTTTTTGTCAAGTAAGTTTTTACAAACGCAGACTGATTATGGGAACTAAATAAATTTATAATTTAAACGACAACAGAAAACCGATTATAAAATTTTCGTTTAGCCTCAGACTAAACTTTTGTAATATTTTAGGCATCTAATATTTGTTTACAATGGATGTTCGCATAAAAGACATGACCTCAGCATAAGAAGATCTGAAGCATCGTGCGTTACCTGGACCTAAAAATGAGAAAGACGCAAACAGTGAGTTGAGAAACCTAGGAAGAGCGCAAATTGCTAATATCTTAAACCATTTTGAGCACCAAGGTTAAGAAGCAGGACAGAGTGGAAAGGAAGCGGGAGATAAACGGTTAACCGAAAAGAGAAAGGGCGATGTTATAAAGATGCCTAAGGAGTTCAGGAAAACCACGATGAGCAGACCTTGAGATGTATAAAAAACGTTTACTGGTATACCACGGTTACTGTCAATGTACATGGTATTCAGTTATTTTGATCTAAACGTGCATGATAATCTAATGTAGGACGAATCATGACAATCCATTGAAATTCATGTTCTTATTATTGAAAGTAACTGAAGGACTGATTTGGATTTGGATTGAGATTAAATATCTTAGTAAGTAAAAATCATTGGGATAAATATTTCTAATCGGTTTGTTGATAAAAAAGAAAAGTTTTGTTTGGCTAACAAGTTTGGTACCGGTACTCGATACTACCAAACTGACAGTGGAATCATGATCGCACAGAAGATGACCATAGATTAACGACTAGATTAATCGTTGAAGACTAACGGTAAAACAATTAATTGATTCCTTTTTTGTAATTAGTTAATTTTTCATCACTCAGAGAAGTAAATTTGGTAGGTAAATGGTGGTAGTTAAATTTTTAGGTAGAAGGTGGTAAAATAATATTTTATCACCAAAGTGTTTTCCATCTGGTCAGGAATCTGTAAAATTACTTCTTGGTAATTTACGAGGTTTTTGGTTATCTCGGTATTTACAGCCAAAGATACTATTACGAGCAGGTGTGATTTTCTTGGTATTTGAAAATGTAAAACAGCTCGAACTGTCAAGCTGCAAGCATTGAAGAAGTTTAGTGCTATATTCTTAGATAGCATCCAATCCCTAGATGTGTTATAGAACACGGCATTTTAGCACCTTCGCACAAAGCTTCGCTGCTGTTTACCGAAGATGGAGACGTCGCGTCGGTTACATTCACGCTTCCATACCGCCGTCGTACGGGACAGTTTTACACACTTGTAAACTGGCTTTATAGCCAGAACGATGTTTATGTTCATCACGATCTCTAGCATCCCATATAATATGAATATCTCGAGTAGTATGTACTGCACTGTTGTGAGATGCACTTTATCTGCCACAATCTACCGTGAAGAGGTCTAACATAAAATTTTATGCTAAACGTTGATATTTCATTCGGTCAAATCTGTTCTCTGTAAATATCCGTACACAATTTTAAACGCAATAGTTAGCAATAACACTGCAGAATACAGTCAAACATATTACACAATAGGAAAAATAAAATGAGTTTTTACAATTTAGTTGATAGAGAAAAGTAAAAATTAATTTGTTCAACTTTAGACTTCATATAAAAGTATTAAAATACATATCCACAGAAGATTGTTAAATGGAATGAATACTTCTTTTTATAAAGAAAACAAATTAAATAAAGTGGAATATGAGAAAGTAATAATTAACTGTTGCCTAGGATATGAGCATAAATATAAACGTAATTACATTGAAACGTTCAATTCTTGTTCATTTGTATTTAAGCGTCAAATATGTCAATATATAACATGGTGACTAATTACCAATACTGTACCGTTTGTTATAGATGAATAAAATCAACATATGAGTTAATTGTAAACAAATTGTGGGATATTCAAAAATTAGAACACTATAATGAGAAACACAATGGTATCCGTAATGCCGAAATAGTTAACGCAGTGTTGTGAAGCTCGAACTCGTGAGCTATATCATGAGTAACATCTTGATAACGTACTAACTCTCCGCAGAGAGTAGGCCCTTTCCTCCTCCGAATGCATTTCTCAGTCCACTCACGGAATAACGTGAGGGTTATCATTCAACTTATCAAGACCATTTGCCTCAAAAACCCACTACCTAACAAAATTACTCCAACTGTACGTAGGCTACTCATCGCGTGTGGGAGAGACAGACAAGGTTTAAAGAAGAGAAAAATATAAACTACACCTAGGCTATATTCTTAAATATCCATGAACTCAGATATATATATATATATATATATATATATATATATATATATATATATCATAAATTGTAGCACATGGATATTTAACAAATTGCCTAGTGTAGTTTTGATTTTTCTCATATATTTTCTTGTGTATACTATAAGCTACTGCAAATGACAGTTGGCAACATTGACCATCACTAATGGCTTTCCTCTTTTTGGTATTACGAAACTCAATCACAACAGGAAGCTAAGGATTTGATCTTCAGATGAGTAGCTATGTACTTGTTTTAAATAAATCAACCTTTAAGAGTCTATAAAATATTTTATGTATACTATTCTGACCAGCCATCACAAAAATGTGCTAAATTTTGAAATAGTAGTCTAATGAACGGAAATACAGCATTTAAAAAATTATTGAAACGTTTTAACTATCGTCTTAGTTATATAAAGGTATAAACAACGACTGACACCTTGTTAAAACGTATTCATTGATCGTGATTTATCTATTACTTTAAATCTTATGTCCAACAAATTTACCGCATTTTACTTTAAATTCAAATATTCCTAATTGTTATATTAAATTACATTAAGTATGTGTTTTTTTTATTAAAATAAACAATATAATATAGTGAAAAAAGGTAATGTTAGGTTGTATAAAATACGAGTAATATCTATTTTAAACATTATATTCCAAAAAGAGGGCTTTCGTGCGTTTAAAATTCTACACAGTGATTCAATAATGCCCCTCAATATGATTCTCCTCCAGGTTTCCAATATTTGTATTCCTTTTTCATCGTAGCCAGACCATTAAGGAATGTTTCATATTACAATTCAATTTCTTTCGCAATACGACACATTAGACGTTACAAGAATATCGTATTACGATTTTAGGGTTTATGATGTGTCACCTGCCATCAGATTTTAATTCTTGTATTTTATTCGTGTTTTTCCTTCTACTTTGGAATAGAGTACAGTAGTATTGAAACATAGGATTAAAAAGGTACTAAAGAGTAAAAGTGGGAATATCTTTTAGTGCAATACTATGTAACAATAAAATATTATATTTACCTAAACAACTAAGCCTTAAGTTCCACAAGCCGATTTTAATAATAAAATAAAATTATATTTCAAATACTTTAGAGTCGTTTCATTAAAATGCCATTTATAATACAGATAGAAAAGATCATACATAATTCATAGTTATGAAAAAAATATCAAATTATGACATATTATAAATTTATAGTGAAAAAGAGTAAATATTTTCCCATTAGTACACATTAACAGCTAGCTCTGTTTCAATTCTAGAGGCAGCCATGAATAAGATATTTCCAATAATGTTGTTTACTGTAGTAATGAGAAATTCACAGTAGTGGCCAACGTCACTCATAATATGGACTGGTAGAATGAGCCTAATATGAACCGGTCCTGAGTGGATAATAAACAAAAAAAATGCAGACGAAGTAACGTGGGTGTTTTAATTGCTTGATTACCGTTGAGAAATTCACAGTAGTGGCTAACGTCACTCATAATATGGACTGGTAGAATGAACCCAATGTGGCCCAGTCGTGAGCGAATACTAAACCACAAAAATGCAGAAGTAACGTGGGTGTTTTAATATGCATGCTCACTGTGAGAATTTCAAGTGGGTGGATCAGAATATTAGAAAACAGGTAAGAACGATATTTGGGCCAATTATTTTAGATGGAAATTGTTGAATGCCAACTTCTGTAACTAACAGCTAATTTTATAGGCATCCATATTTGGTAGGTGGCCCAACTTGACCGGTTGAGCCTAAACTTGATCGAGAGGGCAAAAGTTATTCCTTCGTCACAACCTTATGGTTGCTCGCTCAGGTGAACTAGTCACGCTTATGCCTTCTTATATAATGCATAAATATCCCCGGACTAGTTGTGGATGACGGTGACTTACTTCCCGGAATAACAGCAGTTAAGGACCGTGGAATTGTTAAAAAATCAAGTATAAAGATTATCGGTCTCGTTAGTTTTTGTCAGTTAAATGATTTAACCTGCTCCAATCTCCCAGAGGTAATCGCATTTAAGCCCAGACGGTTCTTTCTCATTTCACATGAGAAATTAACTAATTTGACAGTAATGCTATTACGGAATTGTCCTCACCTAAACATGAAATTTAATTATTATTTTTGTTTCCTGCATGGTGGACTGGTTGGTAGGTTCTTGTTTACCAAAGACAATAAAAATACTATGGAATCCAATATATATTCAGAAATCACACATTACTGACCGTAAACGTTGCGTCGTATTAATGGATAACTTGATCAATAGGTCTAGTTTATCTGAAAAGGATGATTGTTTGATTGGGTGGAGCTAACTTAGTGTTTAATGGACATAGAAAAACTACATACGAGAGTAACCCTCTTCTATCCGCTTTAACTGGTAGAGGTTCGAATAGAGAATGTATCCCCTTCTTCCGAGTGTTCACTATCCTTCCTCATGATAGGTTTATGGTAGGGGATGACCTCCACTAATCCGTCACTTCGACATCCGAGGAGAAACCCTTATAGGTGTAAGTGTTGTATACTTATTTAGATTATTGCCCTTGTCAACAAAAAACAGAAAAAAATCAATCCTAATGTAAAAATGTAACAAACACATACAACGTTTTTATAACGAAATATTTTTACGATTCTATTATAAATATAAAAGCACAAATCCATACAATATTGTTAAATTTCATAGAATTTAAAATGAATTTTATAAGAATTATTTAATTTTTATAAATGCTAAGTGGCTAATTTCCAATAAGATAGATTGGTTCACTAAAAGTACTGGCTCCACCAAGAACTCGGACTCGAATCACTCACTTTCCGGTTGAACTTGCTATAAATACACCAATTTTAGTGTCTGTAGTATTTGTTCATTTCAATCACAAATGAGACTCAAAATAATAAGATCGGAAGACAAAATAACTCTCAAAAAGCTTAGTATAATCATAAAATTAATATACATCGTAAAAGACAAATACGAGTATAATGTCAATGAAAGTGTATTTTTAAAAATGTACTACCACTAAAGAAACTTTGAGCTCTGAATGACCAATCGGCAGCGACCACAAACGGCAGCGCTTGGTCGGTGGAGTTTGCCTGGCCGCTGCCACGTGTGTAAGTTGCTCTATCAATATATACATCTCTGTATACAATGTTGCGGCAATAATAAACTGAGAGGTACGTGTACCTTTTAGGAAGGCAAGAAAACGATACTGAAACCCTGGTCACCGTGCTGGGACGTTTAGGTAATGGGGCAACCAGCTTTGGAGAGAACTAAATTCTCAGACCAGACTGAATGTTTCTGCACCTTTTTATTCTATGACGGCTCCAAATCAAGACAGCGAGAAAACCCCATCCCAGACAACCGAACAAGTACAGACCTGTAGGATCTTCAAATACATCAGCAAAACGGGGTTAGACACCTAGCATTAGAAGACGACAATACGAGCTGTAATTAAGATTAGAAAAAAGGCTCAGTAAATCTACCGGACCGACCACCGGCCAACAAAAGAAGAGGCCATAATGTTTTAAAATTAAAAATTACTTTGTAGTTTTACAAGAATTTCAAAAGTGTTTGAAAAATTACAATAGATCTAGATGTTATAGTGATTTGTCATTTTATAAAATCGTGATTTTGTCTGGGGTGAAATTTATTAAGTCTTTTCACGAAATAATTCAATGTTAAATACACTCAATATTTATAATGAACAAGGGGATGCACGTAAACGTGTAATATAAATAATTTTCAACATTTTTTATAGATGTGATAGGTAAAATCCTTAGGTTCGGGCTGAGTAATATAGTAAACGTTAATGCTACAGCTTATTTCCGGAAGAAATTCATGAAAAGTACTAGCACTATAAAACGAGACGGACATTGTACATACATAAGTTTGTATAAAAAATTTCCAATGCCCGTTCCGATTTCGTATCTGCAAGGTATTTTGAGTATTTTCATTGTCTTCCCATAAAACATCGTGCTATATTGCAATAATTATGCAAAATGCTATTCTACCTGTGGTACTGGATATGTTACATTTTATCACATATTAATTCATGTATGCACGCTCTCGTACATTTTATTACATATTCATTCACACATTTGTACATTAATATACGCACTCATACATGTTTACGTTATAGCATGCACTGATTCAAACACTCGTACATTATATCAAGTATTAATGCATTTATGCACGCTATCGTACATTATAGTACCCATTCACACATTACAAACATGAATCATACACTTATGTACTCAGTCATAAATATTAACATACATTCCTTCGTTATAGCATAATTTTATACAAACACTTGTAAATTCTAGCGCATATTTATCCACAAACTTGTACATTCTAGCATTTATTTAAGTACACAATTGTCAACTCTAGCGAATATTAATGCATTCATGCATGCTCTAGTACGTTCTAGTGCACACTTACACATGAATTCGTACATTATAACACACATAAATTTGGGAGTTTAGAATAAAGGCTTCATTGAGAATAATCAAATATAAAGAATCGGAATTTTTGTAACTTTAAAATCGCTCCTTGGTCATGCCTAAAATAAACAGAACTGTCTTTATTATTAGTAATGTAAAAAACAATTTATTCATTGTATCATCCATTTTAGTAATTATTTATAACTAATTATTTTTATAATGTGATTAAAAAGAAGAAATTAGTCATTTGCCAAAGAAAGTTATACAATCATTTTTACGTGCGCGGAGTCGGCCAAGCAAAAAAATGTTTCTGACATAAAATCAATTTTTAATTTTCAATTCGTAATTCGTTGAAGAAGGCCCCGCAGCCCGCGGCGTGAAGGGCTCGAGAGACAAGAAATAATTAATTTAACTTTTCTTCATAATGTGGAACAGCCGGTCTTAAGAAACTTCTGTCTGGACGAAGTAATTAGTAATAATTGAATTATTCAACTGAGGAAATTAAGCTTAACGTTTATTTCACAAGGTGGTTCAATCATACAAAAACAGTTAATTCAATTAAATATTTTTAATTTTTTTAATATGCATAAAATCATAACAAAACATATTATGCTATCGTTCCATTCTACTTTCTTTAACTAACTTTAAACATGTGCTTTTTTAACTTATCGCTACAGTTCTTTCAGCCAAGCCATTAATCAAAATCACAAACTGCCAGGATGAAACTTTCAGTGTACGGTTTCTTCTTACAACTAAACGCTTTAGTTTTTTGTAACTAATGTTCTCTTCATTCCTTCCATTGGTTCACAAGTAACATAAGGTTGGCTGTTAAATTCATTCGTATCATACTTATGTAATTGATTAAAAATACAATCTTACTTAATAATAATAATAATTGAAACGTAGTAAAACAGTTAAAATAAATAGACAAATTTGATTACTTCTAAGAATATTGTTGGTCAGAAGTATCCTTTGATAAGAGAATAGTCATACTCAAAAGCTGAAAGTTTGAGCTAAAATACATAGTTTTATATAGTAAAAAAACTACGTATTATACCCTAAGTTGAACGAAATAAAATTTGAAAAATAATTCCTGACATTATAAACAAGGTAGATGATTGTGTACTATAAAATACTATTAACAGTGTAGGAGTATACCACACCACATGTGTCGCTTAACGGATTTCGCTGATGTTGATTACACAATTTTAAACCTATTCCTAATTTCATTCACATACAGTTTGCTATATGTGTCATTTTGTACATGTTAAATGTCTTACTATTGTACTCAGTTTCTTTACAAATTTATTTATTAATCGTTTTTCTTGTTGCCGCCATGATTAACCATAAGAAAAATGTAAAAGTGTTGGGTAAGGCCCATCGAAAACCCATGGAGCAACATCCACCATCACAAAACTCTATGTTGCCCTTAAAAAAATTTGTAGAATAAAAAAGCTATATAAGTTTTAGAACTTATTATTACTTGACTTATTGAATTGACACTATGATTATAAAAATATAATGATGTCTGACTGTGTGTTTGTGTACACTCAATCACGTGGAAACTACAAAACCAATTGATTGTATTACAAGTTTGTATAAACATTCTTAGAGCTCCTGGTTAACATATAGACCTATTACTACTTCGATATCCCCCGGACTCTGTCCCACTGGTTTTGAAACCCCCTCTTTTTGCTTAATCAGCAGGTAGTAACTGTGTTTTTGTTATCAACTGTTATTTGTTAACATTATAATGTGACAGCACAATCAGTTACATCTGTTAAAGTTGAATCTACTCCGTCAGTTCCACATTCTCAGCATGTTACATTCTATTTTGTATAACGATTATTCCCCTTCCTATTTGTCTGAACGCTTTTCTTTTATTTCTGAAACAAGCAATTGGAATACTCGACGTGGAGCCTCTCTGTTATCTATTCCTGTTCATAGATCCTCTATTTACAGTAAATCATTCACAGTCTCTACTTGTCGACTCTGGAATAATCTCCCGGATCATATCAGAGGTATTCGTAGTCGGGAACGGTTTCGGGGGGTGCTTAGGGATCATCTGTTTTGGGCCTCGTCGGGTTGACGATACCGTGGCATAGGGTATGGGACGATGGCTTTGTATGAATGGTGATGGATGAATGTCTGTTAATTTTCTTGTAAGTTTTATTCTATTTATTTATTTTTAGTTTCATAGAGAACCTTTATTTCATTTTATTACTTTATATAAATAGAGATTATAATTTTAGATTGTAAAATAGTAATGTAAACTGTATTGTGGCTCTTGTTTTACAGTAATAGTATAGTTTATTAATTTATGGTTAGGTGTAAGAGAGGACTTAATAGTCCTAACCTCGCCAATTGAATATGTTTTACGTTGTATTCAATAAAGACATTTTTCATTTCATTTCACAATAATGTATTTAATTAATGTAAGTCCCATTATATATATATAATGTTACTTACCAGACATATAGGTAAGTAACAAATATATATACTACATATATAATGTTCTTATCAACAATGTTCTCATATATAGATGTTCTTTGGCAACACAAAGCTTCAAAGCACTAGTAAGCTTCAAAGTAACACTTCTTTATTTTTACCTTCTGTGTAATCACTGATGAGCACAGAAGTTATCTAAATAATAAAATAGGAAGGTTTAGTTAAAATCTACTTCGACCTGTAAATTTTTGCAAATATTAACTATACGGTGCTTGATCAAATTTAATGCATGTACCGAAGACAAATTTACTACCTAACTTTTATTACAGATTAAAAGACTGTTATAAAACACATTTTAGTAGTTTTTTACTGAAGAATTTATATTACTGGAGCTATGACTTTCAGTGATCATCGAAAACGTCAACATTTGAATAAAATACTAATATTGCTCGCCTTCAAATAATACAATCCTGAGGATTGCACAATGTCTTAATGGCGTTGCACAAAAAGTTACAGGATTATTGTTCAGTAGGTCAATACCCTAATAATACTTGCTATACACAGTATCCTTGTCATTAAAAGCGACTTAACTCATGTAATATAAAGTTAAATTTCTCCAGATGTCTAAATAGTCAGAATATAACAATCCTGCAAACCTTATTTCCCTGCAACAAAAAGATTACGTCCCTCCTAAAATGTATTTCCACCATATTTTGGAACTTCTTTACCTTGCATGGCATACACCTACTCTTGACGGGTGGAAGAGGAGAAGCCAATCGCATATTGTAGATGCTGTGCTAGGAGAATAGTGATCTCGTTTTATCAGCTCCATTGATCATACGGAGAGGGCGAATGAAGCGGTCACTATCCCTGGAGACAGGGTGGGTGAGATAGCACAGGAACCCAGCCTGTGACAGTAACAGCATCACTAGAATGATCACTCGTCCTACTCAAAGTGTTTATTGAAAGCATTCATATACCCATCAATAGTCTACTCTAGTTACCAAAAAAATAAATTCGAAATAAAAATGTTTTAGCTGTGATGAAATTTCTGCATCAACATTCTGAAATGATTGGAGACAACGAGGGTGAACCTGACTTTAAGAGAGATATCACTCCAACGTGCTTGTAACAACTAGATATCTGTAACAGTAATATTAACGCTTCAACATTTTACAATTACCAATTGGAAAATGTCTCTGCTTTATCTCCAGAGAAAGAGGGGTAGCAGCCATTGCTCTAAATCATTGATCGTTTATTTACACGCCCTAGACTACTACAGATGTTGAACTTACATAGGTAAATATTTATACTTAAATATACCTATAAATATATATATATACACACACAGGGTGACAATTAAGTCTGGAAACTCTTTTGTAATTTTTTAAACCACAATATAAAAAAATACCAAAGTTCACACGTGCTAACTGGTGATAAAACCCACACATCTGCCCAAGTACCGACCGGATAATCCCTTTGGGGGACGGTCCACAAGGAGTCACACAAAATTCTGAAATAGCAGCATAGGTCAAGTATCAAATTAAAGGTCTTACTTAGCAGAATACAATGCCACAAACTGGACTTCAAAAGGTGGATTCATTCAGTAATTATAGCTATTTGAATTTTTTAAGAACTGAACAATGTAAATTATTAAGTATTACAAGTAAACACCAATTTTTAAGTACCTATGATCAAAGTAAGTGTTCAAAATGTTCCCCTCCCATCGTCTGGCAATGTCCTAGGCGGTTGTAAAAGCCATCCACTGCATTTTGAAGGTAGTCACGAGGAATATCTTGAGCTTCTTGGACTATGAGATTTCTTAGGTGCGCCAAATCTCGAGGCTTAGTAGATACGAAGATTTATTTACCGACTTTATAAAAGAATATGTCATAATTATCTAGGATTGTAAATATTGAGTCTTGATGTTGATGTCCCACGAAGCGATTTTCTGTCCCTGATTTACTTCTGGTTTTCTGTAATCATTGTAGCGATCTCAGATCACTTTGGGCAACAGTGATCACAAGCCAACAAAAATATCTAACCCGCAAGAAAACAGGAAGTCCGCAAACACCGCACTTAAAAATTCTGCTTTAGAAAATAGTAGAAGTTTCTGAAATTTGTAGACTCTAAATTGGAATTGAAGCAATTAAAAGATAATTTTAATTTCTAACTGAAAATATGCTGTTCTTCAAAGAAAATATAATTAAAGGATATAACAAAAAATTAGAAATGTTATTAATTATATCTTGGTTTCAGAAAAGATTTTATTCTTCTCAGAAATTAATGAAAAATCCCCACACATATAAATTACAAACGAATTTACATAAAGGTTTTCAGGACTGAACAATTAATTGACGTTACCAGAAATCTTACTAGATCATAATTGTAGATCGTTAAATAAAAAAATTATAGCTGTTCACAAATAAACGTAGACAGCTCATAGAAAAAAGTGTTCACTGATTGTTTAAACAATGTATACAATATTAAACTATTCCTTTACAAAGTAAACTTTATTTCAAATTGGTTGGACATTTATGTAAGACTAATAAGTTTTAAAATAAAAATAATTCGAGTAGTTATGGTTATTGACATAATTAAGCTGCTTTTTAAACAAAGGGATGTATTGACCCTATATTTAACATTAAATTTATCATCAAGAAAATATTGTTTGTATAATTATTCTCATTATTGCTGATTTTTCTCCTCAAAGAACATGACTGAAGTAAATAACTCTGTGTAGCTTAGAATGACATTTTATATTTCCATATTATTTATGTATTCTGCAAAAATTAATATTTCTAATTATTTTAATTCTTGTGAAAACAAAACACAATCACTTGAAACGGTATTATCATAACAACATGTGTTTACAGATTAATAAAAGTATAATTAAACCTATATGTGGTTGTGTATTTAACTAAATAAGCAGTACGAGCACCGTATTACACACGGGACTTCGTAAAACATAGACTGATTAAGTGAACGATGTTTCTATCACTAACTAAACTGAAATTAATATTTAACTAGTTACATTTAATGATATATTATGTTTTACAGTTTTATTCTACTGTGAAATACATTTTCAAATCAAATGGTATTATTGAAATTTTATATCGTTTTAGATTAATAGATCTTTCCTAATAGTACAAAATCAGAAAGGTTTTTTTTACTTCTACTTTAAATAGATACCATTTATCTAAAATGTTAAAAAATTCTTCACGTTCATTTATAGTACTAATTAAATAGGTAGGTATGGGTATGGGTGGTAAGTTCAAGTATTGAGATTTATACATAACAGTTTTGTGGCACTTTAATAGTAACACACTCAGAAAATATTTTGTATTTATGTATCTTCACGATTACGGACGCAATTCTCCGCGGATCTTGACAAATCTTGATGCAGTTTTTCCCAAGTTCTACAAATGGCAAGATCAAGTTGTTGGGCCAATAGAACCGAAGAGGGTGTTGACTAAAGGCCAAAACCTGTTAACCCTCAACTAAAACAAGTACCTCGTAGAGAGACGGTTTTGATCCAGAATTCGGTTCTTCCTATAAGACAACGGGCCAGAAGATTAATGTGAAAGAAATATTTACACAGGATGGAGTGGATCTAGTACAATAATTTGGAATGGGTTCCGCACCAACTAGCTTACGTATCGTATGAATACGTTGATACAATTTACAAATAAAACTATACAGAAATCATAAATCTTCCAGAAACTTAGTACCTCTCAGAGTTGATAGTTCAAAGAATCCACAACCATTAAGTAGAGGAAGGAATTGTACAGAGTCCAGAAGAAACTAAAGGTAGTGGGGTTCCAGCTGTCAAATGCCACACAGGGGCTTAAACTTTCTGAGAGTAAGGTTAGAGTCCGAGGTCCTCCTAGAGATTCTAGAGTACGGGTGCTTCTAGGTCTGCTTAGTGGTGCCAGAGACTAGAGGCTAGCATTTCTCATTGCCCGAGGTTTACCGAAGACCAAGAGCTTACAGAGACCAGGAACTCTCAGTGATCGTGAGATGTCAAGCCTGGAACTATCAGATACAGGAAGCTCCCAGATTACGGTAGACACTAGAGGTATGGAAGGCTAAGAACTTTCAGAGTCCGGAATCTCCCAAAAAATGGAAGGTTAGAGTATTCTACAGTTAGTGTAATTTATATTCTAGAGACTTTAAAGAATCAAGTAGTAGCCTATAAGTTTTAATATATTAGTTATAAGAACAGCAACTGCATTCTACCCGAACCTCGTGGGCTGTGAGCCAACAGGTCTTGTACTACTCATAGTGCGGATATGGATAGTGAAAGTGCGAGTGTGTGAACACAGAGTCTACTGATATAGTTTAGGTAATTTATTAGATCAGAAACTGTTCATTTTTGTCACAAAACGAGACTTAACTACGGTATGTGAAAACACCGTTAACATTTGTGGACGAAAATAAAGTTTTATATAAAGAAATTACTAAATTAAAATTTTAGAAATATCTTATCTTGAGCAATTTACTAGATTTATACGGTAGATTAAGGAGGAAACATCAAATTTTAAGGGCCTGAAGTTTTCGAAAAGGGCATGAAACTTTAAGGGTAAACGTTATATGCAAGATTAATAGATGTTGACATAAATAACATTTTAAGTCACATTACTTCAGTACACAGAAGACAAACATTCAGTTCTCTATGAATTTACATAGACTGTCTTCTGTACTCTAGTTATGCAATATATCGACTTTAACGTAATTGTTATCGATAATTATCAAGCAATTATATCATTAAATTACCAATTTCATGGATGAAATACTATCAGTACTATTTTCTGTAACTGTTTTAATCAATTTAGATTTAAAACAAAAACAACTACATTTGATTAATTTTGAATTATTAAATTATTGTTAATAAATGTATATTTGATAAAAAAAAACTAAATGAGTCGTAATTGTAATTACGTTCCCACTGGAGATTTATGTTATTTACTGGAGAGAATACTGTTTAAAATCATTTGCAAGAAATATCAGATCTTACAGCATTTCTAAACATGTCTCTCAGTCTTACTTCTAGGATTTTTAGTAAAAGCAGAAGAAACAAAGTGTGAAGGTTTCTTCAAAAGAGCGAGTTGAGATGCCATAAAAGAGAATTCTATTTTAAAGTCAAAGTAAAAGCAAGGAGTTGGTTGGTCCCATTTATTACCTTTGAAATACACAAAGACGGATTCAACAAAAGTTGTTAATTTCTACTTTCTTTCAGTTAATGTTTATTGTAAAAATGTTTAAATTAAATCATTATTTTCCAAATCATAAAGAATATCATTTAACGTACCTTTTTACAAACTGCTCGTATTCAGGATCTTATAAAGATATGATTAATATCTTACATTATTGCCGTATCGCATTAAAGAGAAATATTTTTGTAATCAATCAATTTAAAATTTCTAATCGTGGTTTCGAGTTACATTACAAATAAAAAAGAAATGTCTGGATTTCATCTGTCAGGAGTTGTTTGAGTTAAGATAGCATTTGAAAAATAGGCTTTAAATTGATTATTAGAAACACATGTACAGCCAAAAATGTTTATAATGAAGTCTTAGAGCAAATGTGTAGGTTTAAATT
The DNA here is from genome assembly GCF_021130785.1 of Homalodisca vitripennis. Classification (NCBI taxonomy): domain Eukaryota; kingdom Metazoa; phylum Arthropoda; class Insecta; order Hemiptera; family Cicadellidae; genus Homalodisca; species Homalodisca vitripennis. The sequence goes on from NC_060210.1 coordinate 176,566,974, forward strand.
GCGAAAATAAAGTAGAGAAGAGGTGTGCCTCGGGTGAGACGTTGGCCGAGACCCAGACCTTCTCCACTCAATCGGCTTACACTGGATCTTATTGAAGCTCAACTCGCAATTGTTCCATATGTTCTGCAAAACCCAATTGAAAGTATTACCTTTTACATATATTCTTCAAACATTTAAAAGAAGTACTATACATTGGAATCGGCCACTGCTATAAATTATAACACTCACTTAAGCACCGTGGATTGTGTAAGCTGGAAAACCACAATTAAAGAAACACGTAAAAACTCATAAAATTAATTTCATTTATGTTAAATTGAGACTGTCACTTACATGTAAGTTTCTATAAACGTTTTCTTTTATATTTGGGTTCTACAACTATACAAATTATATCGTATAAATCTTTATTATAGTTATACTCAATAGTATAACGATTTGAAAAATCAAACAGCTACTTATTTTCCGTTATTTAAAAACATTCTAATCTAATAAAGTACCATAGTGAAAGTAGCTCATTCGATAAAATGTGATTGGGAGGGTGAAATTAAATATAAATCTATTGATTCACATTAAATAGTTGGGCAAATCTGAAGTAGCGCTACGATAACCATGTACATAGCAATCTATTAATTTTGGCTGAATGATGTAAAATGTTTACATATTAGACAACAAAGATCCTAGATTTCTAATTTATATTTTAGTGTACAATTCCAATCAAACTACAATAGTAATTGCAGTTTAGCTGAACTCTACTACTGGAGTTTGTTAATGTGGTGAGGGTCATACTTGGTTTCTTAAAAGCAATGTTTAAAGGATTTATTTGCCAGTTACAAAACTAATAATACATTTTGCTTTTCTTAGAGGAGAGAATAAAAGCCAACAGTCCAATAATTTACACAATAGAGTAGACATATTTACGTATTAAACGTCTAAAAATCACATTGGTTGTTTGTTAATCTAAGTAAAAAAATTGTTATTTTTTGGATAGTAGAATCGTGGTGTTAACAAGCAGTGTGATACTAATATTTATCAAGCTTTGTTTGAATAAGGAAAACTTTTGAAGAGCTTCACTTTAATAACTAACAATAAGAGGATTCGATAGAGTTCATATTTTATATTACAGAAAAATCTAGTTTACCGTACATAATTCTGGGTTATAACTTTTTCGTTATTCTTCTAAGAACATTAAATGAGAAAGCTGGTAAACATCATCTACAACTAATACTATTGTAATGGATTCTCTGTATGCGATTAGGGGGTAGCATTTGTTGTAAGCTCTAACCGTTGTCCTAATGTACGTTTAGGACACCTTATCTGACTCACCCTGTATAAACAGGGTGTTCTTAAAATGATGTCACAAATTTCTGTGGATCATAGTACTCATAATTTCAAACAAAAACTTATATATAAACATAGGTCGAAGAAATGTCTTGTTTAGCTGCTAGCCGCCTGTTTTATTTTTATTTAAACTATTATTATCTATAAAACTAGTTACGTTAAAGAAACTATGTTTACACATTGAATAGATGAGAGAAAAATTAACAAAAAAATATAAGATATTATGGCGTATTTTCAATGGTGTAAGTAGCAAAACAAACAAGTAAAATTATAAAAAATATACTCAAGATCAACTATTTAAAACATTTTTATTAAATTCCAACGGTACTTGCATCAAAAAAATAAATGGACTAATGCACAAGTAGACTAATGCACGATGACTTTAAAGAAACGCTTGCACAAACAGGAAACGCCAAACATGACTGCAGTCCAAGCGACAATGCGCCCCGGCATCGAACTCATCCTGTATATATAAAACGTGCATTAAATGTCCGACACACCAACGGGGGAAGGGTTACTTGACATAGCAGCTCAGGCAGCGGCTGCGGCGGCCCCGCCATCCGACTCATCCTGTATATATAAAACGTGCACTATATGACCGAGACGCCAACACGGAACAGGTCACTTGACATAGCAGTTCAGGCAGCGGTGGGCCCGGCTTCCTATTCATCCTGTATATATAAAACGTACACTATATGGCCTAGACACCAACATGGAATGGGTCACTTGACATAGCAGTTCAGGCAGCGGTGGGCCCGGCTTCCGACTCATCCTGTATATATAAAACGCGCACCATATGACCGAGACACCAACATGGAAGGGTCACTTGATATAGCAGTTCAGGCAGCGGTGGGCCCGGCTTCCGACTCATCCTGTATATATAAAACGTGCACCATACAACCGAGACACCAACATGGAAGGGTCACTTGATATAGCAGTTCAGGCAGCGGTGGGCCCGGCTTCCGATTCATCCTGTATATATAAAACGTGCACCATATGACCGAGACACCAACATGGAAGGGTCACTTGATATAGCAGTTCAGGCAGCGGTGGGCCCGGCTTCCGACTCATCCTGTATATATAAAACGTGCACCATATAACCGAGACACCAACATGGAAGGGTCACTTGATATAGCAGTTCAGGCAGCGGTGGGCCCGGCTTCCGATTCATCATGTATATAATTATAAAACGTGCACTATATGACCGAGACACCAACATGGAATGGGCCATTTGACATAGCAGCTCAGGCGGCAGCGGGTCTGTCATCCGACTCATCCTGTATATATATAAAACGCGCACCATATGACCGAGACACCAACATGGAATGGGTCACTTGACATAGCAGCTTAGGCGGCAGCGGGTCTGTCATCCGACTCATCCTGTATATATAAAACGTGCATTATATGACCGGGACACCAACATGGAATGGGTCACTTGATATAGCAGTTCAGGCAGCGGTTAGCCCGGCTTCCGATTCATCCTGTATATATAAAACGTGCACCATATGACCGAGACACCAACATGGAATGGGCACTTGACATAGCAGCTTAGGCGGCAGCGGGTCTGTCATCCGACTCATCCTGTATATATAAAACGTGCATTATATGACCGAGACACCAACATGGAATGGGTCACTTGATATAGCAGTTCAGGCAGCGGTTAGCCCGGCTTCCGATTCATCCTGTATATAATTATAAAACGTGCACCATATGACCGAGACACCAACATGGAATGGGCACTTGACATAGCAGCTTAGGCGGCAGCGGGTCTGTCATCCGACTCATCCTGTATATATAAAACGTGCATTATATGACCGGGACACCAACATGGAATGGGTCACTTGACATAGCAGTTCAGGCAGCGGTTAGCCCGGCTTCCGATTCATCCTGTATATATAAAACGTGCACCATATGACCGAGACACCAACATGGAATGGGCACTTGACATAGCAGCTTAGGCGGCAGCGGGTCTGTCATCCGACTCATCCTGTATATATAAAACGTGCATTATATGACCGAGACACCAACATGGAATGGGTCACTTGATATAGCAGTTCAGGCAGCGGTTAGCCCGGCTTCCGATTCATCCTGTATATATAAAACGTGCACCATATGACCGAGACACCAACATGGAATGGGCACTTGACATAGCAGCTTAGGCGGCAGCGGGTCTGTCATCCGACTCATCCTGTATATATAAAACGTGCATTATATGACCGGGACACCAACATGGAATGGGTCACTTGATATAGCAGTTCAGGCAGCGGTTAGCCCGGCTTCCGATTCATCCTGTATATATAAAACGTGCACCATATGACCGAGACACCAACATGGAATGGGCACTTGACATAGCAGCTTAGGCGGCAGCGGGTCTGTCATCCGACTCATCCTGTATATATAAAACGTGCATTATATGACCGGGACACCAACATGGAATGGGTCACTTGATATAGCAGTTCAGGCAGCGGTTAGCCCGGCTTCCGATTCATCCTGTATATATAAAACGTGCACCATATGACCGAGACACCAACATGGAATGGGCACTTGACATAGCAGCTTAGGCGGCAGCGGGTCTGTCATCCGACTCATCCTGTATATATAAAACGTGCATTATATGACCGGGACACCAACATGGAATGGGTCACTTGACATAGCAGCTTAGGCGGCAGCGGGTCTGTCATCCGACTCATCCTGTATATATAAAACGTGCATTATATGACCGAGACACAAACATGGAATTGGTCACTTGACATAGCAGCTCAGGCGGCAGCGGGTCCGGCATCTACACCGATTAGGCGCGGCCGTTGACCGCCTTTTAATGGGGCCTCTGACAAACGCCAGGTATTCCGATAGTCTTAAATTGGAGACAAAGAAAAAATATATAGATTTTTTGGCCTTGACGACCGCGACGCCGGTTATGAGTGGCCTAATGACATATCTAGCCGGTTCCCAGAAGCCTTCGTTAATAGCAGCCTTGTATGTGACTTGTTCATTGCTCTCAGTTTTTCTCAGCTCAGTTTTATACCCTGCAATTATTCTGCACTTCTTAACATGTAATTCTGAGAAAAACGCGGAATCTACTCGAAAGTTATTCTTATAGATTTTACCGTCGATTTGTATGTTTCCCCACAGGAGACTATAATTTTAATTAGAATAATAGGAGAATATGATAATTAAATTTAAACATATGTATATCTTTTAATCTCCTGTAATAGTGAATGAGTGACAAGATGTATATTAGGAAATGACCAAGATCGATTTCAACATTTATAACTCAATAGATGCTATTTGCAACGTACACTATTTGTATTTGTTGTTTAAAATATACTTTAGTTCTAGCTTCCTTAACTCCTATCTATTAGAGATCAGGGACAATCTGCAGGTGGACTACCAGATCATAAACTTAGCCTGACTTGTGAGAATTATCACTACACATTAAAGGCCAATGTAAACTTACCGTCTTTACTGAATCCCATGTTAGCTAAAAAGACTAAACAAAATGAAACTATTCATATAAATATGATAACTAAACAGAGATCGGCAGAGACTATGTCGACTGATGTTGGAGGAGCAGCGTGCCCGGGCAAGCAAGTATTCTGTACAGTCTGGGATGACTGTGCCACGTTTATTTTATCAGATCCGTTATTTATGTTGTGAAATTGGACCGCAGAGATAATATTTTGGCCAAATACCGGCGAGTGAATGGTTAAAACCACGTCACCCAATTTAACTGAGGGGACGTCACGAGCAAGCTATCTGGAACGTGGATCTCGGCTCTGGAGTCAGGGATACATCCGCCAATAGTCCGCCCGCCTGGGTCTGTGGCGGGCGTGCAGCACTCTGGGTTAACAGGATCAGTAGTGGATGCTGGAGTCGGTAAACATTATACTTCAACATGTCAAGCAGTTACGACAGTATTGCCCTTCAGAAATAAACATTCATTTGTATTATTACCCACTTAATCAAAAAATTGACAACATTCAAACTAAATATTGAAGTTAAAACCTAGTAGCTAACCTACTCGTAAAATGTTTAGTAAAGTCAAAATATAAAGTAACTTTTTTTTATAAACTGGACTGTGATACTGAACAAAATTTTTGATGCTTCTTAGTACTGGCCATTTAGGTTACACACACAATTAATTATAATATACAATAAAAGGTGAGAGCTACTGTTATATACACTCAATTTTTTCCAAATTTCTTGTTGCATAATGATTACAGATTTGAAAATTGCTATTCAGCATTTTATCTCATACAATTCTAACAGAAAAACTCATATATTCTATATTTTATAAAAATAGTCTATATTATATTATTTGTATAAGAAGTGTACAAAAATAATTATGTTCAATAATATAACTCCATTGCAATAGAGTAACATAATATTAAAATATATAATAACGGATACAGGGTTTCTGAAAAAGACAACTACACGATGTTTGACTTAATTGGTTTACTGTATTGTTGCTTGTTATACTTAAACTGTGACTAAAAATGGGCTTGGACTTTTTATATATACACAGGAATTTTTAAATTGATAAAAAAGAAACTGTGATGTAAAGAATTGACAATGTGAGGTTTAGAAAATAAGTAATCATAGCCTCCTTAATTTATCCATTTTCCGATCTTGTTTTAATTGTATTTTATTGAAATAAAGCTCACGTACAAACCTTAAAAATGGCATAGTTTCTTATAAATTCGTATATGTATAATAAAAGTTCAAAATTTAGTACCAAATGTAACAGAGAAGATTCTCAAGCACAGTGAGCTATAGTCCTCATCTTACCGTGTATGTAATTTATTGATTTATTTTACAGTGAAAATTATAACAAGTCATATTTTTAAAATTTACTGAGTAAATTAGGTAAATAAGGTATAAGTTGCGTTTGAGAATTTTTGAAGATAGAGAGATTCGCTCACCTACGATAAGACGATCCAGAAATATGTTCGAAATAAAAAAAAAAAACAGGTTCCTACTTATCTAAAAGCCCATTCACGTGACGTTTTCCGAGGAGCCGTGCCAGCAGATCCGTTGATGGTGAAGGGGTCGTAGGCCCAAATGAGGATTATTATTGCAGTTAGACTCATTGTAAATGTCTAAAACACTTACAACTAAAATTTTTTAATTGTAAAATCAGACCACGACTAACGCCAACTTGGGAAAGAAACAACAAGTCATTGTCTAGTATTCTACACAATAACGTTATCCTGGACGGTTGCAGTAACTAACTTGCTAAGTTTTCAAAACTTACAGCAAACTTGACATTTTCTTGTCAGATTTACTGTTTTCAAACTTTGTTATTTCACTGTAATAATTACATACTGTTTCTTTGTCAGCGATGTCTTACGATATTATTAACATTAATAATGAAATAATAGACAACCTTAATTAGAAAGAAAATGTCCATTTATAAATTATCACTCTCAAATCATATCAAAATATATTATTGTTGTAAAACATATTTACATGCATGGCATTTTCAAGTTCACAGGTTCAAGACAAGACATATCATCTGACACAGGCTACATAACTAGGCCATAATATTGAATTTTTATAGCGGTTGCAATATATTATACATTTCTTAGCATCATATATACTTAGTTCTATCAGGACTGATTTTAACTTGTGTTTAAATTTCTTATCATCGAGACATTACATTTGATTTGTTCAGGTAACAAGTTATATATATATATATATATATATATATATATATATATATTACCCAATTCAAAAGTTGAGTGAATGGTTGTTTGTAAATTACATTGCTTAATTCTAAGAAAGTTGCTCTGCCTGGAAAAATGGTCATGAACTATTAGTGAGAATAAAAGTCTAAAATTTCCTTGTATACAATAACAAGTGTATCAAATTAAATTAAGGGACAGTCAGAACACCAAGACTTTTAAATAAAGTTTTACAACGAGTTATACAACTAACATTAGAAATATTTATTAAAACTTTCTTTTGTAAAATGTAAAGCTTTCTTGTATTACTATCACAGCCTCAGACAATAATTCCATATGATAAATGGCTCTGTATGTATACATAATAAAATGCCATTAATATATCTAAACTAACAGACAATTTACACTTCTAAACAAAATGTGCTTTTCACATACATTCACAATAGGAAAATCCCATTTCATATTTGATTGTAACAACGCACCATAACTTTATCTTTATTGTTACTAATATTGTTACTTACACTAAATTTTATACTTTGAGTCGTATCTGTATTGAAATATACAACATTAGCTGCAGTCTAATCCTCAGCTAGAGTTAACATGAGACAACAATTGACTAACTAAATTTAAATTTGTACAACTTATTTTTAATGCTAAATACTCTGTGTGCATAAAACATAATACACAGACGTTGCTAAAAGCTGATGTCAGATCATTTACATACACAATGAACATAGTTGGCTCCAAAATCGATCCTTGCGGCACACAAGTAAGAATTTGTACATATTTAGAACAGCAACCATTACAAAATACAGATTGGAACCTTTCAGAAAAATATGATTAATAAGATACACATAATTTAACATCAAATCCATAACATTTAAAGTTTTCAAAAGTATAACATGATCTATAGTGTCAAGTGCTTTAGACATACCATCATAAAGACTGCCTACCACACATATTTTTCATCCAAATTCATTGTAAATTCTTTCAAAAAAATTAACTACAGTATTACTAGTACTCTTTCCATGTCTAAAATTCATATTGATTGTTAGAGAACAAAACATTATGTCCAAAATCCTTCATTACTTGTTTTGTTGTATTGTATAATCTCAAGAAACTTAGACAAACTGGTACTATGGACACTGGGCGATAATTAGCATAGTCTTCCTTTACACCTTATTTATGCAAAATAAACAACTTTTAACAACTTAAGACATTGTGGAACAATACAACAATCAATACAGAGATTCAAAAAATAAGGCAGTATTTCGGAAACAATTGGTGATGATAATTTTAAAAACTTCAGAGTTTAGATTATATACATCTAGATATGAACGGTAAAATTACAAAATAAAAAGACTGATTATAAGTTCAAATAGTCATATACCTGAGTTAATATTATTTTATTTAAGTAGTATGACATATCGTGTCTTGCCTGAGGCACTTCTTGGACAATTGAACTGACTTTAATGAAGAAAGACATTGTTTAAATCATAACAGAGGAGCCCTCATTACCACCCTAGTTTATTTGAACTTAAATTAGGCGTACTTGACTTTGAATAATTTTCAATACTGGTATTAGTTCTTACCAGTTTTATTAACAGCATTGTAATGTTGTAATCACAAACACACGATCAATATTTCGGTTGAAGTAACCACGGTGCCTGTTAACCTTTACACTCAGATCTTCACTTTACCATTCTCTTCCTTTTAATATTTACACACTCTCCATGAACCATTTCTTGCAAAAACCCCTTACATTCGAGGGATATTGCATCGTCTAAAACAATTGTGTTACAACGAAGACAATTGCTGACGCCTTCATCACCCTTCATTTTCCACCACAGTCCTAATAATCCGTCATAGTTTGAAACTGATACAATATTTAGGCATAGCTTTAATACAAGATTGTTGGTGCGTATTAACCCAATCCAGAAACTAAGGAACATTGCATCTTTAGCCCTGTTAACTTACCTTTATGCGTTGTCAATGTTGTGCGTTGTACAACTTAGTTTTTCAGTAATTGTATTTTATTCTTAATTCTTAGAACATATATTTATTATTAACTATAAAACTTTGTGTACATTATTATCTCATACTATTAATGTATTGTATTCTCTTTAGATCCGGCCGCGTAGGCCTAAGAACTGATAATGAATGTGTGTGTTTTTTTTATCAACGGTCAACACCAATTTACATTTGACATACCCACTTACATCGTAACATTACATTCCAAGTGTCAGAAGAAAAATGGGATACATTTAAGTATTAACAGTGAGTGCAAACACATCATAAATTAAACAATATCTTTGTAACAAATTATATAAACTAAACAACAATAAATACAACAATAAAAAAAAAAACTATGGAAATGATGACAAGAAACGAGAATAAATAAATCAGTTGTAACATAAATAATCAACAATGTATAACAAAATAACAACGTAACAGTGGCAAAGAGCTATACAAAACTAATAACAGCAAGCAAAAAGTTGTAATAACAATAGAATGGTCATGAATTACTGTACAGATGTATAAGCTTGTGAGGTTAAGTGTGGCTAAGAATAACATTAGTCAAGATGGCAATTTTGAAAGATGCAAGGGATACCCCGAAGAAGTCAGTCCAAGTTGCAGCCTCACTTCCGAACCTTAGGAGCCTTGACATGCCACCGTGGTATGCATAATAAGTTGGCTCATATCTCCTGCGGAAGATGGTCATTGAGCGATTGCCACGAGGAACCACCAGCGCGATGTTGCCCAGGATATCGGGACAATCCAGCAGGCCGTGTATCAACTTGAAGAGCACAGTTAGATCTGTACATTGACGCCGAAGTTGTAGAGGGTGAACCGAAGCTTAACAGCAGCTACAGGGGTACCGAAAAAGGTAAAACCCAGTCTTGTTCCCAGCATTCTCACAAATCGGACTTGCACATTTTCAAGTATTTCGACATGTCCAGTGGTAAGGATTCCAGATGACGGACGAACGAGGGGTGTATACAAAATTACCAGGGATTGAGGAGAATTAAAAGTCTCTTGAAGACCTCATGACGAACCCCAGGAGAGAATTAGCTCTTGCAGAAATGGAAAGTAAATGTTCCAGAGGGCTAAGGGACGGTGTCATCATCACTCCACGGTCATTGACTCTAACCACCCTTTTCAAATTAATACCATCAATTTGGTAGTCAAAAACATTATCTGAGTTTTCACGTTTAAACGTGACTACTTGACACTTTGATACGTTGAGTTCCATGAAGTTTACCAAACACCAGCGGCCGATATTATAGAGGGATTGTTGGAGAGATAGTCTTGACTAGGCCGACGTAACCCTGGTAAAAATCTGCAAATAGTAGGAATTCCACACATACTGCACATCTAATGTCATAAATATTGATTGATCGCCGTAAATATTCTACAGGTTCGGTGTTACCTTTCAATGAGTATATTTAAAAGCAGATTAGCTTTCTGAGAACGTAAATAATAAATAAACTAGGAATACATTCTCTCGAGTGGCGTATAAAGATAATTGTTAGCACGTCACAAGAGCACGCCCACCCACCAATGTGCGAATTGCAGACCTCACAACAGCTGTGATGTACGTGTGTGCTCGTGTGAGAGTGTGTGAGCGTGGGGGCTGGCAGCCATTGCGTTCCAGCCTGTAGCCATTCATTATTTATAATTATAATTCATTCATAGTAGCTTCCGTCGTAGCTGTGTCGTGTATCTGTCACTTGCCGTTTGATACGATCGCTTTTAATTATGGAGTGTGTCATCAGCTACAACAGATATTCCTATAGATTCTTATGATATTAAGCTGCACTGCAACTTTCCACACTGCAAGTGGATTGTGGTCTCAAGCCCAATCTTAATTCATAGCCCAATCAAACACTTATATTTAGGTTTTACGTAATTTAGTGTTTGAATCTCTAGCTAATAGGCGTTAACTTACTTTATTAAATTTAATTCCCCCCCCTCCTCTCTCTCTCTCTCTCTCTCTCTCTCTCTCTCTATATATATATATATATATATATATATATATATATATATATATATATATATATATATATATAATATATATATAGATATATATATATATATATTCAATATCAAATTTATATACTGTATATAACTAAATATCATGACTGACTCATCATGATTGGTAAAAAGCGGCTATGGATATTTCGGAGCTTAACTATGAATATCTGCGAAAAACTCGAAACATTCAATGTCAGTTTTGATCACATTCATTTTTCAAACATTAAAATTAACAATAGCTTCTCACATGGATCTTATAGATACGCCCAATGTGAGCTCCTTGGCCAGAACTTAAGTTTATGTTTTCATTGGAAATCGCGAGAACTCGTGGGAACTTATTATAATATTCGTAAATGCAACACGTTTCTCAAATATTGAATACAAAGCCTTGAAATATGGATTGAAAATTCTAAACTTTAGCTTACAATAATGATACATTACAATGAGTAATGATATTCGATAATACGAGAATGATGTTCCTATCCATCCAACGAGATTACGGGCCTCGTGCGGTGGAGAGAGTTGTGGTGCGTAAACGGAGACATTATAATGACTATCGGATATTTTAGCGATGTTTGGGAACAGATCATTAGCAGCGTAAAGGTTCATGCAAATCCTACAGTTGGAACCGAAACGAACCAACCCACAACGGGCCTATATTTTATTATATTTTGATTCTGTTACGAATATTAGGCACGCGATATTTGCAGACCAATACTAATGTTTATCTAAAAATCAACAATAAAGAATAACAAGACTAGTTGGTATTGATATAAGCAATAGAACAAAACTAATCAAGCCACTCAAAACATCTTTATTGTAGGTACTCCGAAATAAAATTTGTTTGTACTTTCTTAATGGTAGCCTATCTGTTTTCTATTTAAGGTTTTAATATAACTCTTCCTACACGATAAAAAGACAGTGAAGTTATGTTACTTTAGAACAATACAATGCCTTCTATTATACAGGGTGTCAATTAAGTCTGGAACCTCTTTTTTAATTTTTGAACCATAATGGAAAGAAATACCAAAGTTCACACGTGCTTACTGGTGATAGTAACGCACACATCTGCCCAATTACCGACCGGATAATCCCTTTGGGGGACGGTCCACAAGGAGTCAGACAAAGTTCTTAAATAGCAGCATAGGTCAAGTTTGGTATCAAATTAAAGGTCTTACTTAGCAGAGGACAATGCCGCAAACCGAACTTCAAAAGGTGGATTCATTCAGTAGTTATAGCTATTTGAACTTTAAAACAATTAAACAATGTAAATTATTAAGTATTACAAGTAAACACCAATTTTTAAGTACCTGTGATCAAAGTAAGTGTTCAAAATGTTCCCCTACCATCATCTGGAAATATAGTAATCGAAGCCAGGAATCAATAATTATTACCAATAACACAACCACTGTTAGAATGTGAAAGTGGCAGATTGAGTCATACACAGCATCCACAGAAACTTAACGTTTGGGCAGGTATTATAGGAAATCAAATTATGGGCCCATTATTTATCAATGGTAATTTAAATGGTGACTCGTATCTAGCAATGCTCCAAAATGAGATAATTCCTGCACTACAAGCTGCTCTTGGTCGACAATTTCAAAGAATTTATTTCCAACAAGATGGCGCGCCACCACACTTTGCTCTCCTTGTTAGAGAATACTTGGATACAGTATTCCTTCACAGATGGATTGGAAGACGTGGTGCAGTAGAGTGGCATGCTCGTTCCCCTGATTTATATCCGCTGGAGTTTTTCTTTGGGGATACCTCAAAGATAAAGTTTATCGTACTAAGCCTCGAGATTTGGCGCACCTAAGAAATTTCATACTCCAAGAAGTTCAAGATATTCCTCGTGACTACCTTCAAAATCCAGTGGATGGCTTTTACAACCGCCTAGGACATTGCCAGACGATGGTAGGGGAACATTTTGAACACTTACTTTGATCACAGGTAGTTAAAAATTGGTGTTTACTTGTAATACTTAATAATTTACATTGTTCAATTGTTTTAAAACTCAAATAGTTATAACTACTGAATGAATCCACCTTTTTAAGTCCGGTTTGCGGCATTGTACTCTGCTAATTAAGACCTTTAATTTGATACCAAACTTGACCTATGCTGCTATTTAAGAATTTTGTCTAACTCCTTGTGGACCGTCCCCCAAAGGGATTATTTGGTCGGTAATTGGGCAGATATGTGCGTTACTATCACCAGTAAGCACGTGTGAACTTTCGTATTTTTTTATATTGTGGTTTAAAAATTAAAAAATAGGTTCCAGACTTAATTGACACCCTGTATATTTATGTATAATTCATAACATCGTTCACAAATACAACAAATAACAATGGCGCATGTAGATGTTAATTATTATCATACACAAATGGATCCGTTTGAGCGGTCTTCGACATTTGAAATTGGAAAGATATTGCCATAACTGTTTATAAGACATAATAATGATGTACCCATAAAAACCTTGTTTTACGTGACCAAAATTTGGCGAACGTGTTCAGTAAAACAATTATGGTAAGTTGGGAGAATACTGATCAGTGAATGTAACAGGTTTATCAGTTCGGAGGTGGTTTATTTATTAGCAGTAAACGGATTGCAGGAATTGTGCTTTGATGTTTCGGCGCACGCCGATTCGATGGCTCCAATCACTTCCACTGCTTTGCACTCATCAACACAGTAAAATTTACACCTTCATTAGTTTCTGTTGTAGAATCTTATCTTTACGCATTTTATCATGAACATTTGCGAAAACCATATTATATCTAATGTAACATTAAAAAATTACACTATACTCAAATTAAACATGAAAATAAGTCGTGATATAAGGTAAGTATGTTTATAATAATCGAGCCATATTTAAATATCATAGGATTGCAAAGTTACCAGCCACAACTTTGCATTCAGTTCTCTTAAGTAAGCCAGGAGCAAATAACAAAGGAGAATCCAAATCTGGATTTTACTGAGGTCATTACTAGGACCAACAAATATAAATCGATTGTGTCCCGATATATCCAGAGAACGGCAATCTATAGGACACATTGTGCACTGCCATGGTACATATGTGTCATGTATTTTCTGTGCTTATAGACATCTAGATTTTACATGACATACTCATCATTCCTGAGATAATTAATAATGATTGAAAGATATTTAGATCTCTGTATCCACTTCCAATTACAATAGTTGGATATTGTAGTTTGAAGTCTGATGTGCCGACACTGAAGCTGAAAACAAGAGTTTATGAGAAATAACTATAATTTGTATGACAAGTTTTATAATATTTGGTTGAATAACTCCTAAGATTTCACTAAGTCCCACTGAATTTATTATAGGAAAGAAGTCCTAGTGAAAAAGTCAGAGCCCATATCGCTTTCTTAGTGAACATTTTTAATGTAACGAAATTACGCGTTGCACTAATGCAACGTATAATCTAAATTTGAGAGGTACAGAAGAAGCTGAAAGTATTTCATTTCGTTTGTCTGTCTATATGACTGTCCAAATAATATTTCAAGAACTAACTAACCTATAGACTTGAAATTTTGCATTAAGATTCTTTACTAAAATGGCAACATTTGGTTATATGATAGTAAGTCATTCCATGGCATTTAGCTGAACGTTGGCGAATATTGTTATATTGGTCTTATAGGTAACCATGATGGCAACGGGAAAAAATTGAATAAATAAGTGTGTAAAGGAACTCCGCATTTTCACAAGAGATTTCAACATATGACATATTAACATTATTCCAAATCACTTTTGGTGGACAAAAATGTGATTTTATCATTTGGAAAATATTTGGAGGAAGATCGACTTGATCTTTTGCATAAAACTTCAATTCTAGATAGACAAGAATAGGTTTTGTGATGTTGCAGGCAAAACCATGGAATTTGGATAAGCGTCGTTTACTAAGTAGGCTGACAAAATTTCTCTTTTGCTTGCATGGGATGCAAACATTTCTTTGCGTACGGATTGTATTTCGTTCATCGGTCAATCATGAAATAATTATGCTGTAGACTTGAAACTGCACTGAACCTGAGCAACTTCTGCGTTGTATTAAAAACAAAGATTTTTCCATATTTCATACAAAAAATGTAAAAATTTGATAATTACTTAAATACTTTATAAACATAAAATTCTTTACCCAATGAATTAACATGATTTTTTACATTATAGAAAATATCTTAAAAGGGTGTTACTATGAAATAAAAAGTAAATGAACAAATAAACGATTCCATCACTTCAATATTTAACGCCTAATCGTACGTTAAGTGCGATTACTCACTAGTATTAGTTTGTCATAACTTTGAAGAAGAAGGTAAGAAGTAGAATTACTAAGCAAATGCCAAGAGAGTTTCATTGCACACGGAGTCGAGTAAACTGGTATTTGGAATATAACTGGTTGGACACGTGCGTATAGTGACGTGGTCATTCCCTGTTAGTGCTGTAGAAATGGAGCAACTGCAGCTGCGACGTGCAATGGAAGCAAATAGCGAGCGAGAGATATCTACAAACAATAACTCATTCTCAGAACCGTTTTGTTGTGTTCAAGTTTACACTCAACTACATTGCATGAGCTGGTGCCAACTTTTAATGGGCATTTTAACAGAGTGTTGAAACTTTGTCTTTTTACAAAGTAATGTGGACGTTAACTGAACAGTGTATTTACAACAACAAACACGAGTTACTAACTAATTAAGGCTTGAAATTTATTTATTTTTATGTCCATTATTTATTATTTGGTCTAATGTCTATTTTTATTACTTAGTTTGCTACTTAACTATAAACATTAACTAAACGTACATT
The DNA here is from genome assembly GCF_021130785.1 of Homalodisca vitripennis. Taxonomy (NCBI): domain Eukaryota; kingdom Metazoa; phylum Arthropoda; class Insecta; order Hemiptera; family Cicadellidae; genus Homalodisca; species Homalodisca vitripennis. Next base: position 176,582,840 of record NC_060210.1, read on the forward strand.
TTTGAAGGACAGAAGTGAGCATACCAGAGTAATTGAGCAATGCGAGTTGAAAAGTTAAATTATTTTTAACAACTGGTAATGAATTTAATTATAATATGGAAGTTTAACATGAACATTTTATATGTTACGTTTGTGAAAGTCTAGCTAGAATTTGAAGTTTCGCCGTACCAATTATGATATTGACGATGTATATTATAATTTGAAAATTTCAATAAACAATCAAATACATGACTTGTCACAGAATTGATATAAATCGTTTGTGACCCGGAAGCTTATTGATCAGGAGACGCTCGTCATTAAATGAAGTCTAATAAAGATGGTAACAGAATAAAGGTGGGTGGATAAAATAAATATCACCGAGCTCAGGAACATCTTGACGTCCAAGGTAGTATTGACCAAGTTTTGGTCCGATAATGGTCTATTTTGAGGTTTTAATGTCTTACATTTTATCACTGGAACCTAATCAATAACAAATGTCTATTTAAGAAGACTAATTTATTAATTACACTACGGGTTTGAAGTGATGAAAAAATCTTTTAAATGTTTAAGTCATTGCTCTTTCAATCAACTTCTTTGAATACAGAAAAATATATTTTTTTACTTTACGTTAAATTAAAGTCATTCAAAGTAGGAATTTGAAACTACGCTTAAATTAAACACCGTAGAATAAATAAAATAAATATTTACAATTTGGACATGGGTTGTAGGTTTAGGAACTGACGTCTCTTTTCATGATTTCCGATTTAGGGAAATTGATTTTTAATGAAAAATAATTAAGTAGTTGATATTGTTTTTATTTATAATGTTAAATACTTAAGGGAATTATAATATTTTATAATGCGATAATTACAAACATTATTAAATTATTATTTTTAATGCCAATCAGTCCTCTTGGAATGGGCAAACAATGTTTAGCTTTCTTTCTGTTCTCAGAAAAGGAATCTTAAAGGTGAGAAAGGTTGATTAAAAGCGAATTTTGGGTTCAGTTCCAGTTCAACTTCCTCTTAGTTCAGCGTCTGGAATCTGACGCTGTCACAGACTTGAATCATGGAATCTGGATTATATTTATCTAAAGAGATCTAAAAAAAAGTTCTGTGACGAACAAGCTAAAAACTAACTCTTCATTGTTTTGGCATAAGAGCCATCTATACTACAAAACATAGAAATATAATGTAATCCAGGTGAAGAGGTATTTTTATTGACTCTTCAGAAGCATGATTTGGATCTCTTCAGACGAACACGTCTTCAGATTCCAGGAATCAAGTCTGTGACAGCGTCTGACACCAGATGCTACACAGAGAGAAAGATGAACTGGAGCTGAAATTTAAAATAGTATGTTAAGGGATTGTAATAAAAATTTTGTTAAAAATTGAAAAAAAGTACACTATGGTATATATTGAATACGCCCGTTTGCACCAATTTAATGCGGGCGAATAATTGTGTATATAAAGTATTAAATTATTAACAATTTGATATTAGTACTAACTACCCTTGTTTCTCCTGATTAATATAATCCGAAATCTCTTTTCTCTCCGAGTTTATAACATACTCGTACACTTAATTATAATTTAATTCACATTAAACTAAATGATTACATTACAAAATATAAGATTGTGCTCGCTCCGCAAAACGAAAGCTAATTAAATATTTCCAATCAGCATTATATTCTTATGGTGGGATACTGTGGGACAATGATGATTGGGGCGGTGAGGGAAATCACACCACCTGGCGGCAGACCGACAGTGTACGCGGCCAGCCAGCTTTTAGCGCGCCCTCCCTCTACGTTGTTTTTAACAGAAACGTATCACTGAGCCCAGATTTATTATTTAGTGACTGTAATGGAGTATAATGGAGTCGGTAATGGCGTGTAAAACATAATTGAGGTTGTCCAACGATCGACACAACTACGGTTTTGTATATACTCGACGTACACACACTTCACACGGGCTTGAATCATTACAAACAACTCGTACACACCATGTCGAATGTGAATCACAGCATAAGTAGTGCCCTATAGCTCAGTTAAAGTGCCCCAATGTAAAGTTTTAAGCGTAATTTTCTATTACTTCGTGTTCAAAATAGGTTGGTATAATACGACTAAGCTGCGAGAGTTTTCGAGGTTAGGTAGACTACCATCGCACCATAGTACGTAATAATTTACGTTCTTTTACAGCTTTACAATGTTTTAACTCATTGCGTTTTATCAATTAATCTATGAATTTAATTTGAAAATGCTTTTGTTAATGTTATATAAAAACCGAATACTACTCAAATTAGGTGTCAGTTTCTTAGATAAATTTAATTACTTTTTGTACTATTTATTTTATTTCAAAATGTAAACTTCGAAATATTTTAGTATGTTGCCGGTATGTATTTTTGTTTGAGAATCCAGACAAATCCCACTGATTTATTAATGCTAAGATAAACATACTGTAGCAAAACAGTTCTGTATATGGTAGGCCTACACGTACATGAATGACTGCACTCAGATTTTTCACAGGCTATTTACATAAAATGTCAATAAAACCTTCCTATGGTTCAATATATTTAACTATGAAGTTCTATTTATTATAGCGACGTCTAGGAAACACTTTTAACAAATAGTAACGTTTTCCTGAAAACTCAAAAATATTCTTAATTCATGTTCACACATTCTTCTCATTTCAATGTGTAATATTCGTCATAGCGTGTGGAATATGTATGGAAAAAAACGATAAGTTTTCTGGAATGTTTACCTACTGTTTTTACAGACACAGGCATCTGTAGAACCTATATCTTTTTATCGTAATCTATACATTTATATTGTTGTTTCTTTTGGGTTTCCTATCCCTTACTATAAGATGCAGATTTAAACGTTTCATCCAAAATTTCATGGTCAAACTTAAATGTTACTTCTTACTGTAATTACTTCTTATTTTGCTTCACAAATTTCACTTAAATATGTTTTAATTAATCTAATGTAGTAGATATAAGTACGTCAATCCACGTGTCACGTTGTAGGTTACGCTGAGGCTGCATGTACAAATCTCGAATCTGTATCTTATTTTATTCTTGAGATGCAAAGCGGGCAGATAGGCAGACTATTTAATAAAGTTTCACTAATAACATTAATTCCACTTTTAGGAGTAAATTCAGTTGATTTACCTAGTAAAATGAAGATAATACCTACCTTATCAATTATTACAAAGGTCTTTCTTTACAATTTAACATCCACGATATATAGTAACAACTTTGTTTCAATATCGAAACATTTAAATTATTTATTATTTATTTCGAACGTTACAAACATAAATTCGTTTGCACAGGCCAAATGGACATAGCAAATATTAACGAGGACAAAGAATAGAGGCAAACATCGACTGTTCAATTGACAAAGGCTAATTGAATGAGCAAGAGACGAGGGTATCAGGAAACAATGAGCGATGTTGTCCAATTGTCCACACGCTGTGCCACTGGTCATCCGTCTGTATTATCTCTGTATTTGGTCGCTAACATACTTCCACATCGATTCAATTGTACAGGCAATGGTATAAGAAAAAAATCACGAGATTTATCCAATCATTGATATTTCGTCTGAATTAACTATGTATTTATTCACTACCACACTTCCTCAATGCTACATTGGAACATACACTACGGTCCACTAATCTGCCGTCTAGATTATCTCTGCATTCATTATTCATTATACACATATGAGTTACCAGGAAATCATGGAAATTATAGCCTTGTCCAACAGTACATACACTGTGACAGTGCTAATCAACGTAATATCAAAGCATTTTTAAATATGAAACTAATGCATGATACGAGGAAAAATGGTAACAATAGTCAAAATTATACATTATACATGTGTCACATACATATTGCATTTATTTTTAGAGTAAATGTCACATAAGAAGTCTATTGGGGGTATACAAATAGCACTGGATCGTTAAATAAATGCATACAGTGAGAATGCAAACAGACAGATAGTTAATGCCACGGTGTGCATACACATCGATGTACTAATCATATTTACAACAGACTTGTCAAGTGATATTGACTTGAAGGAGAAATTCAGTTAATAGCGACCAAGTACAGGAGCACAAACAAACTAATAACTAGTGCTTTAGTTTGTGCACTGTTTATCAAAACTTCGAAGTATTATTGGTATTTGCAATTGACTTGTCAAGTGACTTTAGCTCGGTAACTAAATGTTAAGTCTAATGGGGCAATACTAATAGCACATCGAAATGTTGTTAATTAGTAAATACACCGTCTCTTGGTATTCTCTCGCTGACCTCTGTATTTTTGAATAAATACTGTATTTCTTCACCGATTCTATAACTTGATAATTCTATTGAGGAAATAACTATGGTAAATAAAGATGTTTTTTAAACAGTACTACAATCCCCCACCGAACATTAGTCTTTTTATATTCTCTTACTGTATCCCTGTACTTTGTGACTACATACTGTATTTTACACCGACTCAGTATCACTTGATACCAATAGCACTTCGATGCACCATTGTTATTTTCCCAACAGACTTTTCAAGTAACTTTTAATCAGTAAATAAATGTAACAGGTAATGACAAAGTACAGGAATACAGTGAGAGAATACAAGCAAACTGATAGTGCCTCAGTTGTGCACTGCTTAACAAAACTTCTAAGTACTATTCGTATTTACAACAGACTTGTCAAGTGATATTAACTTCGAGAAGAAATTTAATTCATAGTGACAAAGTACAGGAATACAGTGAGAGAATACAAGCAAACTGATAGTGCCTCAGTTGTGCACTGCTTAACAAAACTTCTAAGTACTATTCGTATTTACAACAGACTTGTCAAGTGATATTAACTTCGCGAAGAAATTTAATTCATAGTGACAAAGTACAGGAATACAGTGAGAGAATACAAAGAAACTGATAGTGCCTCAGTTGTGCACTGCTTAACAAAACTTCTAAGTACTATTCGTATTTACAACAGACTTGTCAAGTGATATTAACTTCGCGAAGAAATTCAATTCATAGTGACAAAGTACAGGAATACAGTGAGAGAATACAAGCAAACTGATAGTGCCTCAGTTGTGCACTGCTTAACAAAACTTCTAAGTACTATTCGTATTTACAACAGACTTGTCAAGTGATATTAACTTCGCGAAGAAATTCAATTCATAGTGACAAAGTACAGGAATACAGTGAGAGAATACAAGCAAACTGATAGTGCCTCAGTTGTGCACTGCTTAACAAAACTTCTAAGTACTATTCGTATTTACAACAGACTTGTCAAGTGATATTAACTTCGCGAAGAAATTCAATTCATAGTGACAAAGTACAGGGATACAGTGAGAGAATACAAACAAACTGATAGTGCCTCAGTTGTGCACTGCTTAACAAAACTTCTAAGTACTATTCGTATTTACAACAGACTTGTCAAGTGATATTGACTTCGAGAAGAAATTCAATTCATAGTGACAAAGTACAGGAATACAGTGAGAGAATACAAGCAAACTGATAGTGCCTCAGTTGTGCACTGCTTAACAAAACTTCTAAGTACTATTCGTATTTACAACAGACTTGTCAAGTGATATTGACTTCGCGAAGAAATTCAATTCATAGTGACAAAGTACAGGGATACAGTGAGAGAATACAAGCAAACTGATAGTGCCTCAGTTGTGCACTGCTTAACAAAACTTCTAAGTACTATTCGTATTTACAACAGACTTTTCAAGTGATATTGACTTCGCGAAGAAATTCAATTCATAGTGACAAAGTACAGGGATACAGTGAGAGAATACAAGCAAACTGATAGTGCCTCAGTTGTGCACTGCTTAACAAAACTTCTAAGTACTATTCGTATTTACAACAGACTTGTCAAGTGATATTGACTTCGCGAAGAAATTCAATTCATAGTGACAAAGTACAGGGATACAGTGAGAGAATACAAGCAAACTGATAGTGCCTCAGTTGTGCACTGCTTCAACAAAACTTCTAAGTACTATTCGTATTTACAACAGACTTTTCAATTGATATTGACTTCGCGAAGAAATTCAATTCATAGTGACAAAGTACAGGGATACAGTGAGAGAATACAAACAAACTGATAGTGCCTCAGTTGTGCACTGCTCAACAAAACTTCTAAGTACTATTCGTATTTACAACAGACTTGTCAAGTGATATTGACTTCGCGAAGAAATTCAATTCATAGTGACAAAGTACAGGGATACAGTGAGAGAATACAAGCAAACTGATAGTGCCTCAGTTGTGCACTGCTTAACAAAACTTCTAAGTACTATTCGTATTTACAACAGACTTGTCAAGTGATATTGACTTCGCGAAGAAATTCAATTCATAGTGACAAAGTACAGGGATACAGTGAGAGAATACAAGCAAACTGATAGTGCCTCAGTTGTGCACTGCTTAACAAAACTTCTAAGTACTATTCGTATTTACAACAGACTTGTCAAGTGATATTGACTTCGCGAAGAAATTCAATTCATAGTGAGAAAGTACAGGGATACAGTGAGAGAATACAAGCAAACTGATAGTGCCTCAGTTGTGCACTGCTCAACAAAACTTCTAAGTACTATTCGTATTTACAACAGACTTGTCAAGTGATATTGACGTCGCAAAGAAATTCAATTCTTAGTGAGAAAGTACAGGGATACAGTGAGAGAATACAAGCAAACTGATAGTGCCTCAGTTGTGCACTGCTTAACAAAACTTCTAAGTACTATTCGTATTTACAACAGACTTGTCAAGTGATATTGACTTCGCGAAGAAATTCAATTCTTAGTGAGAAAGTACAGGGATACAGTGAGAGAATACAAACAAACTGATAGTGCCTCAGTTGTGCACTGCTTAACAAAACTTCTAAGTACTATTCGTATTTACAACAGACTTTTCAAGTGATATTGACTTCGCGAAGAAATTCAATTCTTAGTGAGAAAGTACAGGGATACAGTGAGAGAATACAAACAAACTGATAGTGCCTCAGTTGTGCACTGCTTAACAAAACTTCTAAGTACTATTCGTATTTACAACAGACTTTTCAAGTGATATTGACTTCGCGAAGAAATTCAATTCATAGTGAGAAAGTACAGGGATACAGTGAGATAATATAAGCAAACTGATAGTGCCTCAGTTGTGCACTGCTCAACAAAACTTCTAAGTACTATTCGTATTTACAACAGACTTTTCAAGTGATATTGACTTCGCGAAGAAATTCAATTCATAGTGAGAAAGTACAGGGATACAGTGAGAGAATATAAACAAACTAATAATTAGTACCTCAGTTTGTGCACTGTTTAACAGAACTTCTAAGTACTATTCGTATTTACAACAGACTTTTCAAGTGATATTGACTTCGCGAAGAAATTCAATTCATAGCGAGAAAGTACAGGGATACAGTGAGAGAATATAAACAAACTAATAATTAGTACCTCAGTTTGTGCACTGTTTAACGGAACTTCTAAGTACTATTCGTATTTACAACAGACTTTTCAAGTGATATTGACTTCGCGAAGAAATTCAATACATAGTGAGAAAGTACAGGGATACAGTGAGAGAATACAAACAAACTAATAATTAGTACCTCAGTTTGTGCACTGTTTAACGGAACTTCTAAGTACTATTAGTATTTACAACAAACTTTTCAAGTGATATTGACTTCGCGAAGAAATTCAATTCATAGTGAGAAAGTACAGGGATACAGTGAGAGAATATAAACAAACTAATAATTAGTACCTCAGTTTGTGCATTGTTTAACGGAACTTCTAAGTACTATTCGTATTTACAACAGACTTGTCAAGTGATATTGACTTCGCGAAGAAATTCAATTCATAGTGAGAAAGTACAGGGATACAGTGAGAGAATACAAGCAAACTGATAGTGCCTCAGTTGTGCACTGCTCAACAAAACTTCTAAGTACTATTCGTATTTACAACAGACTTTTCAAGTGATATTGACTTCGCGAAGAAATTCAATTCATAGTGAGAAAGTACAGGGATACAGTGAGAGAATACAAGCAAACTGATAGTGCCTCAGTTGTGCACTGCTCAACAAAACTTCTAAGTACTATTCGTATTTACAACAGACTTTTCAAGTGATATTGACTTCGCGAAGAAATTCAATTCATAGTGAGAAAGTACAGGGATACAGTGAGATAATATAAGCAAACTGATAGTGCCTCAGTTGTGCACTGCTCAACAAAACTTCTAAGTACTATTCGTATTTACAACAGACTTTTCAAGTGATATTGACTTCGCGAAGAAATTCAATTCATAGTGAGAAAGTACAGGGATACAGTGAGAGAATATAAACAAACTAATAATTAGTACCTCAGTTTGTGCACTGTTTAACAGAACTTCTAAGTACTATTCGTATTTACAACAGACTTTTCAAGTGATATTGACTTCGCGAAGAAATTCAATTCATAGCGAGAAAGTACAGGGATACAGTGAGATAATATAAGCAAACTGATAGTGCCTCAGTTGTGCACTGCTCAACAAAACTTCTAAGTACTATTCGTATTTACAACAGACTTTTCAAGTGATATTGACTTCGCGAAGAAATTCAATTCATAGTGAGAAAGTACAGGGATACAGTGAGAGAATATAAACAAACTAATAATTAGTACCTCAGTTTGTGCACTGTTTAACAGAACTTCTAAGTACTATTCGTATTTACAACAGACTTTTCAAGTGATATTGACTTCGCGAAGAAATTCAATTCATAGTGAGAAAGTACAGGGATACAGTGAGATAATATAAGCAAACTGATAGTGCCTCAGTTGTGCACTGCTCAACAAAACTTCTAAGTACTATTCGTATTTACAACAGACTTTTCAGGTGATATTGACTTCGCGAAGAAATTCAATTCATAGTGAGAAAGTACAGGGATACAGTGAGAGAATATAAACAAACTAATAATTAGTACCTCAGTTTGTGCACTGTTTAACAGAACTTCTAAGTACTATTCGTATTTACAACAGACTTTTCAAGTGATATTGACTTCGCGAAGAAATTCAATTCATAGCGAGAAAGTACAGGGATACAGTGAGAGAATATAAACAAACTAATAATTAGTACCTCAGTTTGTGCACTGTTTAACGGAACTTCTAAGTACTATTCGTATTTACAACAGACTTTTCAAGTGATATTGACTTCGCGAAGAAATTCAATTCATAGTGAGAAAGTACAGGGATACAGTGAGAGAATACAAACAAACTAATAATTAGTACCTCAGTTTGTGCACTGTTTAACGGAACTTCTAAGTACTATTCGTATTTACAACAGACTTGTCAAGTGATATTGACTTCGCGAAGAAATTCAATTCATAGTGAGAAAGTACAGGGATACAGTGAGAGAATACAAACAAACTAATAATTAGTACCTCAGTTTGTGCACTGTTTAACGGAACTTCTAAGTACTATTCGTATTTACAACAGACTTGTCAAGTGATATTGACTTCGCGAAGAAATTCAATTCATAGTGAGAAAGTACAGGGATACAGTGAGAGAATACAAGCAAACTGATAGTGCCTCAGTTGTGCACTGCTCAACAAAACTTCTAAGTACTATTCGTATTTACAACAGACTTTTCAAGTGATATTGACTTCGCGAAGAAATTCAATTCATAGTGAGAAAGTACAGGGATACAGTGAGAGAATACAAGCAAACTGATAGTACCTCAGTTTGTGCACTGCTTTAACGGAACTTCTAAGTACTATTAGTATTTGTAATAGACTTGAAGCATTGAAGTAGAGCGAAAGTGCCATTTTATTTTTTTTAGGTTTGACAGAAAACGGGATCTATGTAAGGAAAGAATCACGTAAAATAGGATCTAAGAGTAAAAAACAATGTTGTTACTTTTAAATTCTATGAGTTTTATGAAGCTGACAACAGTGAACGGCAAAACTATCTTTTATGTATAACGTAGTTCTGTTCAGAAATTATGCGTCAAGCTACTGTTATTTATGCTGTTCGAAATGGAGAAGGTGAAATTGTTCAGTTTTTAAAATTACTTGCTAAACTATTTTTGCATTGTCAGTCAAAATTTTCCAGTGACTTTTTAAACTGAAACAGACGCCGAATCCAGTTTACATTGAAATAAAGAGGTAATAAGAAACCGAAAGAAAATTTACCAAAAACGATGAGGCTCTTGTTTGTGACCACGTAAATTCAATAGCAAAGGAAGTTAGCCACTATGGGAGGGTGAAATCTGAGAAGGAATATTTTTCTCAGATTTGAACATTCATAGATTTCACCATGTTTTTAAAGTAAAATATCCAGCTGTGACTTATCGTTATTACTATTTGGTATTCCAACATACATAGTAGTTCGATCTGTTAGCATGCCAAATTGCAATATCATCAGGTGTGGCTAAAGCAGATTTAAAAATAAACTTCAACATCACCACTTGGAAGATGAGACGGCTAGGAAAGAGATGAAGCACGATTTTACTGAGGTTAAAAAATTAATAGCTCTGGCGTGACATTTGCACTTGATTTGGAAAAGGTTTTACCATTACCAACCTTGATTCATACAAACATGTACTATTTGCGGCAACTGTGCAATTGCAACATATGTACTCACTCTCAAAACGATTGTACTACGATGAACGTATTTCATGAAGGTATATGAGGCAGGGGGGGGGGAATAAGGTAGCATCTTGTGCTTTCCGAGCCCTTAAAGACATTGAGCCTACTAACAGCATGGAGTGATAACTGTGGAGGCCAAAACAAGAACAAAATGTAATTTGTATGGATATACTTAATTTCTATTGGACTGCACGAAGGAATTGGAAACTGCGTAAAATCTAATGAATGTTCATAAACTATCATAGAACTCATTCTTGTATGTAGAAATAATATTTCATGCCTACTGTTTTAAGTTTTTAGTTTTAAAGTCAAAAGACTACAGTGAAATATTTCTCGAGATGACTTACTATAGTTAGACTACAAAAATTACTAAGTCACACGTTAAAATGTGCTCAGTTTTTTTCAATATAGTGAGAAAGACAGACATACTGACATGATAATAACATTTTACAGCCTTTCGAGTTTCAGGCTTCGCTAACGCTCGGAAAATGAGAAAAGAATTCACGATCCGCTATAGAATTCAGTAGTACATACAATTTAGTTAAAAGCTACATAAAATGAAATTTTTAATTGGTTGAGCGTTAGAGAGAAGCCACTCGTGGGACTGGACAAACTTCATTTCTGAATGATTGTCTGAATGTTCACACGATATGTCGAAAACGAACTAATCTATAGACTTACTTAAATTTAGCATAAAACATTTACATATTAGGAACACTGCGTTCAATTGATGGTGATTTTGCCACACCACAAAATTTGGCTGAGCGTTAGCGAATACTTTGGTCTCATAGGTAGCTATAATGGCAACAAGAAAATTGCATAGCAAATAAGTCGGTTACAAGATGCGATTTCAGCACAAACTTACGTTGTAGTACCCTCTCTGCCTAGCAGGAACTATTATTATCTAAACACTGCTATGAAACCTAATGCAATGAACAAAATTTGAATGTATCACGTGGCAAAATATTTTGATAAAGGCCATTTGCATACTATAAATTTTGCATGAAACTTCATTTCTACCCAGACAAGAGTGAGCTCTGTGATGGTTCAAGTGCGACCATGGAATTTGGCTGAGCGTCATTAAAGCCTATTACTTAATGAGCTGATACAATTATTTTCTGTCTGCCGTGCTATCGTGAAAATTTCTTTTCTATATGATGTGTGTCTGTCTATCTTCCCACAGTACATCTCAATAATAAATAAAATTTGGAACTTAATTCAATCTTAGTGAAGCCTGTTACGCGACCCGGTGTTGTGAACCCGTACCTTGCATATTTTCATACTAGACAATAATATGCGTTAAGAGGGTGTGAAAGTTTCTATATGTAACTTCGTAAACCACTGCCATTGTCCCAGTTATCTATCAAATAACTTTCAATATATGTCTGAAATAAGTGAACAAAGTAGAAGGAGAGGTACGTCCTTATTATCTATCCCCATCCATCAAACAACTCTACCTTTAGTAAGTCGTTTACAGTTTCTGCCTGTCGATTGTGGAATACTTTACCTGTAAACATCAGAGCCATCAGGGCGGAGGTCAGGGCCTATGCACTGGGGGCTCAGGGGGTATAGTCGTTGGCGGCTTTGGAGTGTGGTACTTGTGTGGAATGCAAGTTGAATGAATGCGAGTGCGTCTTGTAATAGTAGTGTAAATATTTATAAATTACATTAATTTTTGATGCTTTTTTTGTAAGCTAAGGTTAACTTAATTTATAATTTAAATAAACAGATTCATTTTTAGTTATAAATTTATACATGTCAGTTTAATGTTTATGAGGTTAAGGGGTAGAGAGGACTTTATAGACCTAATTTCCCCTCTAATATAGACATTTTTCATTTCATTTTATTATAGTCACTAGATTTACGAGCTTGAAAACTTTATACAATCTGTACAAACTAACTTTCTAGTTTCATTGCTAAAGTTTTGGATTTTTAGATTTGTTGAATTTTATCTTAAAATAAGGATCTCGTACTATTGCGGTGTAGTAATCATTGCAAGTTTTTTTGCGAATGAGACGTAAATTCAAAAGGAAGCTTGATAATTAGCCAAAGTGTGTTTTTTTTTTTATACAAGTAAAGAAATTGTTTTTGTCCGATAAACGCAAAGCAATGGAAGTGATTAGAGCCACCGGCGTGCGCCAGAACATCAAAGGCAGCGTAGTTCCTGCAATCCGTTTACTGCTAATAAATAAACCGCCTCCGAGCTGATAAACCTGTTACACTGACTGATCAGTTTCCAAACTCACTACTTTGTTACACCGGACACTCTCGCCCCTGGAGACTAGTTACGTATATTTTCACATTTCAATAAAACATTATTTTCTAAAATCTGTTGTTTGAATTAGGCCATTAATTTATCATTGATTTATTCTGATTTATACACAATCATAATTAATTGCATAATGTAATAATCAGTTGTATTTTACATTGAATTAGAAAAAGCATTAACTGTGGTGGCAACAATGTTTCTTGTATTGCTTGCAAAAGTGGCTGACGCACGTTCTATAGCATCGTATTCTGGGTTTGTCAGCTTTGAATTTAATTCAAATGATCACAGACCTGCTATATTTTATCTATATCATGTATCTACTTCGTACACTAAATCTAATTTCTCAGAGCAGATCTATAGACTTAGGCAGACAGGCAGCTTATAAAGCTGAAAGGAGATGGGCATGTATAGGATAACAGGTTGTATAAGGCAAAGGCAATATTAAAATATACCAACTTTTACAAACAAGAAGATGGGTTGGCAATGGGATCTCCTCTTTCAGGCCTTCTTGCAAATATATATATGCAACATTTAGAAAACAACAAAATAATGAGTGTTACTAATCCATTTAAAGATAAAATAATTTACTGGTTTAGATATGTTGATGATATCTTATGTCTTTTCAAAGGAGATGAGAAGCAAGCAGACCAGTTTTTAACATTCCTCAATTCTATATCCCCAACAATTAAGTTTTCAAAAGAAATCCAAAAAGTCAAAATTAACTTTCTTGATATAAGCATTTCTAATCTTAATGGAAACCACTCATTTGAAATTTATAGAAAAACAACTCAAACAGATCTTCTAATACCATCAACCTCTAACCATCCATGGAAACACAAATTAGCAGCATTTCACTCAATGATAAACAGAATGTTAAATACACCAATGAGTGATGAAAATAAAACTAAGGAAATGGAAATCATAAAATATCTAGCTGTCAAAAATGGATATCAACCCCATATTGTAGACAAAATGATTCAGAAAAAAACAAGAAAAATCAATAAAACCAATACAATACGACCTAATCCTAATAATAATGAAATTCAGAAATATATATGTGTACCTTTCAATACTAAAATAAACAAAGCTGTTCGAAAAACCTTTCAAAATTTTCCATCAGTTACCAAACAAGAAATAATACGTTTAAACTAATTGAAAACAAAATAAGCCAAAAATATGACAAACAAGATTTATACAAACAATGTGGAGTATACAAAATTAACTGTAGTGACTGTGAAAGCTACTATATTGGACAAACTGGCAGAAATTTTAATAAAAGGTTTAAAGAACATATACAAGCTTTGAAAACAAACAACATGTCTACAATAAAATCAAATTTCGCTGAACATTTATTAGAAACTGGACATAACTACAAAAATATTGAAAAGAACATGGAAATTTTGGATATCGAAAGGAAAGGAGAAAAATTAAACACTAAAGAAGAATTACACATTTATCTAAATTATAAAAAAGATCCTCACAACATATTAAATAGCAACTTAAAAAATAAAACAAATCCTATCTTTGAAAAAATATCAAACACAGAATCTTAATCAAAATTACAATTGTGTCATATAAGTTTAACATCTGTTTAAATAGTCGACAGGTGTATATTTATTTGTTTTGTTTATAATTTAATTAGAGGTTAATGTTCACACTGAAGATGGTTTATACCGAAACACGTTTCTGAAATAAAAGAATTTAAAAGGGTTTTAGTTTACGATTTATTACTCTAAAATATACCAATTTTTCCTTTATTTTAGTTCTACATGAAGTCACAAATACGCTTTGAAGTCTGTAGTTATTGATTGTTCAACTCTGAACTCATTACAATACAGATTCAAACCGATCTAGTCATATAATTTCAAATTCCGACATAGGTTTAGCTACCCTCCTTACAGTTTTAAACATGTCACGGTTGTTGACATTTAAAACACAACAATGTATTGCAATAAATTAAAAATTGTCAGGTTCCGACATAAGAGAAGACATCAAACGACTACAGCTTTAGTTACCACTATCTCTATCATTCTTTCTTTCTTCCACGGTTAAAATATAGTGTGGCAAGCTGAAAATGATTTAATGCAATGAGAAAATAGACCTGCTTTATCTGAATCGTCTATGTTAATGCTACATCATGGTTTTATATGCCTTGAACCAAGGAAGATTTCTTGAGGGTGTTCGTTTGACACCAAATCGAAAACTGGGATCAAATCGGTTCTTGTTCAGTTCAAAATATGAACCATATCTTTGCAAACGTATGGAACGAAAAATAAAAGTGGTTTCTACAAATTCTGCCTTAAAATGATCTGCTAGAAATTATGAATGCAATCAATCGATGCCCTCCCAAAACTGTGGGAAGAGCATTGTGATTTTTATTGTTAACAGTGCCTAAACTAATATAAATAATTAATCAACACTGTGTTCCGAATATTATTGCATACCTATTTCAAGTAGGACTGAATATTACAAATCATAAGTTGAAGACATGCAAAAAAAATATATATATATATAACCTATTTGAAAAGGATAAACCGGTATTAGACATAAAAACTAATGTTTAGATCGTATTATATTTTTAAATGCTTTCTGAAAGTGAAGGAACATAAGAAAGTGCCAGATAAACTCAATGGGACTCTAATAATAAACATAACGACAGTGACAGTATTGGGGTGATCCGAAAAGTACAGTCTTCCACATTTAAACGCATACTAATCCCTTCTGCTTACAAAAGACCACCACTTGTAATTTTTTGTCAATTGAAAGACAAATACGCTTTAGGCTTTAAATTATTGGCAACTGTAACTATTCTGAGGCCTGTTGCAGTTTGTCTTGCGCAAAACGTAATGATGGCATGTTCTTACTAATGTTTGGCGCAATTAGTTTGATCTACAAAGTAAACTAAACATACCGCCAATAACTTTTTCAATGAAGTAACCTGATACCCCTGTGAATGTTATTACATTTTGTTGCCACAGCTTAAATCTCCAAATATCGCACCAATTTCAGTACATTAAAAAATTATTAGGTGTGGTTGCTACAGGAGTAGGTCACTAGTGTTTAAAAGTAAATTAAATAAATGCAAATTATAATGATATTCTTCAGGGTAATAAACCATTGTTTCATAGAATAAATAAATAAATACTAATAAGCGTTTGCAAAATTTAAACAAATAATTGATCAATTAATTATTGTATTATCATTGAATATTGAGAGGAACAATGTACGGTGAATTTAACATCTGTGTTTTAACATATTTTATAATATATTCCTTTGATCAACCGTGAGGAAATATTTTTATTTGACAATTTGGAACGACGCATGAAAATAAAGTGACTGGTTATTAATTAGGAAAGTGATTTTATAGTATTGAAGTAAATATTTTAAATTACTCACTGCCACGTTTTGCAATTAAATAAGAACATTTCTAAAATATAAATAAATATACTTTCAGTACAAATTGCTCGCCGTAGAATATCGTTTAAGACTTACTGTTAAGAATAATGACGACTAATAGGTTAAATGTTTTTGTTCCAGAGCTGCAAAGCCCAGTTTGGCAAGAACACGGCGATGTTTCCTGAAGTCGTTGGATCCAAGTATTTCATAAACCAGTCACGGGTCAGTGGTGCCCCACGATCGGAACCGATGTGATGTCTCGAGTGAAGGACGGCGCAGCGCGGTATAGAAACTTTCTCGGTTAAGTCGACTGTTACTGTAACAAATAATTTCCAACTTCTAAATATAAGCAGAATATTTAATGGTTCTGTATCGTTTTCATAAACATACAGTTAAAAGTGTAGAAATTATCTTCTGACCTTTCCATTTCAAGATTATTATCGGACTTACTGTAGAAGATTTTGATTATGTAACTGAAAAGGTTATTCATAGAGAAAGGACTTAGAATATAAAAAAATACTAAAAAAACACAGAGTTCAAAGAGTTACTATCGAAACGTATAACTATATATATATATATATAGTTATACGTTTCGATAGTAACTCTTTGAACTCTGTGTTTTTTAATATAATCTGTGTTAATTATTAGACCAAGTAGATACTAATATACAAAATTATTCATTTTCTGTTCAAAATTACTAAATCACTATATGAATACAATTCCATATACACATACGTCCCATACAATCCAGCTACCTGAGATTCCAGTATATAGGAGAACAATGATGGCCAGAATAAGGAATTTCCATACGATCAAATCACAGACCAACAGTTCCGCATCAAAAGCATTGAAAGCTTGTGATTTCGGTTATTATTGCGATTCATTGCTTATTTGAGAATCTAGAACATGTGCGATAAATGATAGTCAGAGTAAGGAACTTCCGTTCATACAAAGGACTTGCAAGCTTCTGGTATCAGTCATTCTTGTGTTTCATTGTAACAGCTATCTGAGAGTTCAGTATATTTGAGATCAATGATGGTCATAGTAAGGAATTTCCATTCCAACAAATCATATTGTTCCCCATCAAAGGTTCTGTAAGCTTACTGGTATCAGTCATTCGTGTGTTTCATTGTAACAGCTATCTGAGAGTTCAGTATATTTGAGATCAATGATGGTCATAGTAAGGAATTTCCATTCCAACAAATCATATTGTTCCACATCAAAGGTTCTGTAAGCTTCTGGTATCAGTCATTCTTGTGTTTCATTGTAACAGCTATCTGAGAGTTCAGTATATTTGAGATCAATGATGGTCATAGTAAGGAATTTCCATTCCAACAAATCATATTGTTCCACATCAAAGGTTCTGTAAGCTTACGGTATCCGTCCTACACAGAAGAACAACAGGCTCGTAGAATATTCTCATTCAGTGCCGTTGATTATGGCTTGATATTCAACTTTTTTTTTAAATTAATCTGATGTATAATGGCATTTGGGATGCACATTTAACCCATTTTAACCCATTTTGACATTCGGATGTGTCATTCGGGGTGTCCCGCACTTATGGATCGGTTCTTACCTTAAGGATCGTCATCAGTGCGTGGAGATTTCGAGTGTCATTTCAAACAAAATTAAAATAGCCCACGGTGTTCCTCAGGGTTCTATCCTTGGGCCCATTTATGTCGGCAGATTGAATTCAGTTATCCAGCATGGAAAACTGGTTCAGTATGCCGATGACACGACTCTTCGTTTTAAAAGTAAATCAATACAAGAACTAGAAATTACCTCTTTCATGGAACTGAACACTTGCATTCAGTATTTCACTGAAATGAATCTGAAAACAAATCAGTCAAAAACAATTGTAGTAAATTTCGGCCTTCGTCAGCATGATCGAGTGGTGCGTCCGGCCGTATTTATAGATGACGACCTTCTCGAAGGAAATAACTCCACAAAGTTTTTGGGAATGATTCTAGACAAAGGACTGACCTGGAGCGATCATGTTGACAGGGTCTGTGCTAGAGCTACCTCAGGTATATATGCTATGCGCAATCTAGCAACATTTTGTTCCCCAGAAGTTTTAAAAATGGCCTCATATGGCCTAATCCATGCTCATTTTGCGTATGGGATAAGACTTTGGGGAAGTTGTGCAAAAAACAAAATGGAGTGCGTCTTTAGACTCCAGAAAAAAGCTGTCAGAATCATTAAAAACTTAAATTATAGAAAGTCGTGTAGGGAATCTTTCGGGGAGTTGAGATTGCTGACTTTGCCTTGCCTCTATATTTTTGAGGCGATCATGTACTGCAGATCAAGGTGCACATTGATTCGTGGCAGGAATGTTTATCAATATGAAACTTAGAGGCAGGGACAACTTTCGCACGCATCAACACAGATTGACATTAGCGCAAAATCTACCGCAAGAAGTTGGTGTCAGATTAATGAACAGGCTCCCTGAAGAAATCAAAATTTCCAATAATCAAAATCAATTTAAAACGCGTCTCAAACTCCTTTTGGAGGTCAAGGCTTTCTACTCTGTTGCTGAATTCATGTCAAGCCGCTGGGATATTTGAGATTGCTGGATCGGAGGTCAATGCGATTGTGACCTGAATGATTGTAAGAATTGTGAGTATGAGGTTGTGTGAATGTGTGGATGAACTCGTGTAAATAGACTTAAACTGTTGACGATTGCGATACGATGTAAAAATTGTTAAAAGAATGCAATAAAGAGATCATTATTATTATTATAATTGGAGAAGTGGGAAAGGAAAAGTTAAAGAGCTGTTTAATTTCCTCGTAAAAGTGTTATAAAATAATTCTTTTGAATGCTTAGTTTTTAATTTCAGTATATGGAGTAAATATTATTAAGATTATCAATATATTAGGATACCTGTAATGGAACATTTTTTAAAGTTTTTAATGTGAGCGTACTTGTAAGTTTAAACTTAATTTGACGAAATGTGAGATTTGGGAACTGATCACGAGTGAGTAATTGGTTTATCAGCTCGCAGAGGCTTAGTTTATTAGCAGTAAACAGATTGATGGAACAAGCGTCGCTTTGATGTTCCTAGCTAATGACTTTAAACTCTCTAACTTGAATGAAGCCAAGTAACAGTCATGTTGCTTATACGTACGAAAATGAGCTTAAGGTTGCGATGATACAACGCGTTTTGATGGATTTCTGTTATAGAAATACACGTACACATATGTGTTCTGATATTTTTCTCACAGTTGTATGTTATATTTCATACGAAAACCTATGTCAAGATCTTAACATTTGAAGAATTATGTTCGTAATCATACAGTAAGGCACATATTAATTATTATTATTATAACATTGCTGATAAATATTAACCTAAATGTTACTCATAAATGTGGAAATATTTCAGTAGTTTCACTGGATAATGCAGTAGCTGAGTCAGAAATGTAATCAAAATCGTAATGACTTTTCCAAGAAATATAATAATTTTAAATATTATAAATAATCAAAACTGATGAAGGATTCATTTTATATTTACTTCAATTATCATAAATATACATTAACTTAACACTACAGTTCACTTTGCCATTCCGTTCTGACTGAGATCATAAATTATACTGTGTATTAGGACGTACGTAAAATGTATTTAATGGATTTAATTAAAACCTTTCTCTAGTGACTTCCAGAAATGCTCGCCTTAGGAACTGCAAAGCTTATAATAAAAGTCATTGCTTCTTGCTGTAATCAAATTAGTTTTTAAACGATATATAACTCAGTACCTGGGGATATTTGCAAGTACAAATATAATATATTCAGGTAAGTTTCTTAAATATTAAACTGTTCAAAATCGGTTTTAAGGATTTATTTCATGAATACATGTTTTCCATGTTATTGTTACAATTCACAGAGGTCATTATTGTGTTTGTAGTTTCTTTAGTCTATTGCAAGAGAAATCAACCTTCGTTCTCAGGACCTGCGATTTTAGTCTCATTGAGGCTCTGAATTTCCAAATTTCGAAATTCTCCAAGAACTCTGTGGCTTTTATAGACACCAGTGATCAATTTTTAGGTCCTGATGATCAGCTTTCAGGAAATTTTCAAAATCCTCAAAATCTTTTCTAGCATGATCTTTTTCTTTCTTCATCCCTCGCCCAAAGAGACGTAGTCCCGTGACCTTAGCGATGTTCCAGGTTAAGTATAAAAGTTTCTCCCTGGGTTTCTGATCGCATGACTTCTGAATATCTGAACAGTGAATTCCTTATAATTGTACCCTACTTGTATTACATGTATGCTTAGTAGTCGATTTTATGACCAGTTTCATTTTTGAGATAAAGCTCATGCTCACATTTGAGCATCACTGACTCCAAACTGACAACATTTGTCATTAGAGTATTTAAAAGTAGTTGAAAGCTAAAGTTAGTCGTATATTTTGTGATCTACAAGAGGATCTATTATTAGAGGATTAATTATAAGATCTACCTACTCCAAAACCTGGAAATTGTTAGTTGTATTGATCTGTATTTCCAACTCCATGGTATGTATTTCCGTGGAAATAACCTATTGAATATTTAAAACGAAAATAATGGGTATTTTTATGTTATACATAAACACACAAAAAGCTAACACAAAATATGATAAACATCCTTCCCATATTTTTGAAAAATGAACGGAACATATGATGTATTATAGACGTAAGTAAAAAGTTAACTCAAAAGGTCGTATCATGTTCAAGTGGCTCCACTGTAAAACTGCGGCCCCGGGGCATCTCAGGTAAGAGCTTCCAATATCTTCTCTATTGATCCACCAACTTTAGAGACATTCTATCGAAAATATGACATTCTATACACTAATAAACGAAGATTGGTTCCATTCCTTCTACTACACAGTATTATCAGAAGGTATATTGCATCTGTAACGTTTCCAACTGAATAACTTTTCATAAAAAAAAAACTAAGAGGTTACTAACAATAATGTACTCCTTGATAAAACAATACATGATAACACACTGTTTAGGGAATAATACTTTGAGTAAAAATTTGTTTTAACTGCATAATGCTTAACATTTTTGTTGGAATTGTTTAGTTTTTAAAAGAAGCTGTGTACCGCACTTATTATACAGTTGTAAAATGTAGTGTTGCGTTGTGTCTAAAGTTATATTAAAACGGAAACTAACGAAGTAAATTCGATTCCCAAGCTGTTATCTCCCTTCTGCCATTAAGCAACAACGTGGGTTCCTCGCAGCATTGGACTCGTAATTCTCAGTACAGCTCACATCTATAAAGTGTTTGGAGCAAGACGAGCAAATCGCTTTCAGGCCCAAGTTATTTACAGGAGCCCCGACATTGAATTTACGGTTACAGCACGCAGAATAAAATATTTTATGTTATTCGGGTCCAAGCAATTTACTCGGGACTTACGTTAGTTTTATGCCTTTCGTAAAGTGTTTTAGGACCAGTACATTAGGAGGGACTCTTTTGCATTCGTTCATTCCCTTTCCGAAACGCGCATTTGAACGCGCTGTCTGAGTACGTTTGAATTGAAATTTAATAGCTTTAATTAATAGCGTTCTATTTGAACCATTGTATCTATTGTTATTACTATCCGTTATATTTTTTAAACTAATTTAATATACTCGCAGTGATGTCAATCAAACATCTATGTTTTACAATACCACTAAAATTCAGTAAGTAGGTCACAACTACTGAACTTGGTCAGAATATTAGTTTAAAAAATACCAGGTTTATTTCATATGTTTTTGTTAAATTTTACTTGCTTGTGGCTATAAAAGACATTTTAGCTCATTTGATTAATGTTGAATCAAGAGGTCGAGAGATGTTTGTGAGACGAAAACGGAAGACGAAGACGATACCGGGGGATTAACGGTGTCTTCCGGTCGTCGGTTCGAGACGGCACGTCATGCTTCTGATGCCAAACAGGCTTGAAATCGCTGTAGAGTCGCGGAAACGAGAGTCATCTTCCATAGATTGATCTCGGGTTATTTCCCTCCTAATCTAGCCGTCCGTAACGTGTGAAATTCGCACCAGCGGACAGAACAGGTTTGCGCCACCGGGATGTAATTTGAGTTAACGGTGCAGCGTACTGCTGTCGTATTGTATAAGTAGATTTGAAGTATCTTAATCAGGTGTCAACGGACCGCCTGTAATGGGATTTACTGAACCATGTTTCGAATGAATCCTGTCAGTATGGATTTTTGTAACAGGGATTTCTGTTCGTTTTAGCTTATAAATTAACGTTTAGAACAGATTTTAAACGTTATTTTACAAGAAATAAACTGTTTAAATAACTAAGGTTCTAAGATTAGCGTTTCAAAGTAATGCAGGTATAACAAATATTTTCTGCCTGAAAATACTAGTATTTAATTTATTCATAAGCTTAAAGAACTAATCGAGGCTTATTTGAAATGTTAATGGCGTAAAGAAGGTACGGCCAGATTCCAACGCGTAATATGACCTGTCAATGGAACACTACCGCTCCATCCTCTCCTGGAGTGGATGTTAATACGATTGTTCGGTGTTGCTTCAGAGCTGCAGATGACTGGAGGAAGTGGAAGTGGTGAGGTCTGTCAGGGGAGGTGAAGGGTCCTTCATCACCGAGATTATGCGGAGCCGGCGGGCCGCGCCTCGCAGACCGAGTCACTGAGCGTCTAGTGGCAACTGTATTTAGTGACGTGAGTAATACAGTGACACAAACAACCAGCTCGACAAGCGAACCCACACTGGCCGGACAAAGAAGACGACTACAAAAACAAACAGAGTACACATGATGGAATCCGAAATAGTTGTTTGTGAAGGACGGGCCGAACTGCGGTCCCTTGTGGAGGAACGATCGCGAGGTTCCATCAATTACGCGGACCGGATTCTGGACCACTCACAACATTTTATTTGCTCTCCCCATTTCATACATATTTTTGTCGGCGGCCACCGGGCTGTCTCCAATTATGCGTTTCTTGAAGAATGTTTCAATCCCTTTTCTTCGGAACAGCCTCCTTTGTCCTGATTAATTACTGCTGAAATTCATTGTTCTAATGAGTGCTGTGCATGACTTAGCAGCTACAATGATTGCACTTTGATGAAACGCGGTATATCCGTTACAAAATACAAATAAAAACTAATACTTTAATTATGAAGTGTAAGTTTTTCGAGTTTGCTACCTTACCAAACAAGTTTTAGACTTGTAGTTATTATTAATTTAAATCGTGTAGTTTTAAATGAATGTAGATAACATACATTTCTAACAAATTCAAAATGGTACTTTCATAACGTGAATGCAAATAAAAATTATCGATATTTAGGTTACGCGGAAACAGAAAGAAGTGGTGTGGTTATGTTGAAACATAAGTTAAAAATATTTCCGCAAAGAGTGAAATGAAATATAAGTTTATTTATTTCCACAATTTCATGAATACTTGTGAATCCACACAAATTGTATTTTTATGAATAAGCAGTAGGTCGGATGGCTTGTATCCAATGTAAATGGCAATCACTTATAACCAAGTGGTATGAACTACTTTAATGGTAAAGATTTATATTTTTATGTTGTAGAAACTTTATGTAAGACGTTTGTTTTTCCGGATCAAGAGTACGCGTTTCTTTATAATTCTAGATTTTCTTTGTATCGCCATAATTGTATACAAAATCCAAACAACGTCTAGCATGTGAATGGAAAATTATCATCTACAATAATACTAAATACATACAGAAAAATAAATATAATTTGATTATGAATATAGAAGCTGCATTGGAGGTGGGAGGAAATCTGGATTTAATTATGATGGACACGTAATCGCAAAAAAGCACTAGTCTCTTCTTCAAAATTTTTTAACACGCTTTTTAACGATATAGGACACTAAAATTGTACGAGTAGTTTTAAAGTTATACATAAATATACTGCAAAAAAAAGAACAAAACAACAACCATGGTCTGTATGCGAGACATATATGTGCTGCAGTAAGCTTGATTACCTATAACCCACTTTTATATTTATTTTTTATAACATCTTGTTGTTGCATTGACATCCAAAAATTCTCAAATCATCGATTAAGTACTTTAGAGGATCTGTCTTACTTTACTGTCTTGCTGCACTACGTTTGAACGTGCGTGTTCTCGAAAGACATTCTTACACAAACTATTAAATGTGGCCCAGCATCTCGCCCAGTGGTTATTACTAAAAATCTTTATATTCACAAACAACCATTTCAATGTATGTAGGCTTATAAACCAAAGGGAGTGCCGGTTTACCTTATAAAGTACAATGTATTGTATACTGAGAAAACAAAATATAAATTATGAAGTTTTGATAAAGTTAGGGTTTGGTCATATTTTTCGTGTAATATTGAATGTGCAGTCTTGTTCTTTTATGTTGAAAAATGGTAAGATATTACCAAAGTAGCTTAAGATTTGGAACATAAAGAGGAAACGCAACTCTTGCAATCTGTACCGCCTCTCTGAATTTGAGGCTAGGTGCCTGCTAGCTTATTGGTAGTTTTCCTATTCTAGCAGATGTATCAAATGAATTTAATGATTACTGAAGTATGTACCTAGACTTTTTGAGGTCAGATATGTTTGAATGAAATTTCTACTCTCCTCTCCATATAATTAATCATCATCCACTTAGCCGGGTAACTAGTTTCCTACAAATAACTTACACCATTAGTGGGAGTAGACTAAAAAGAAGCAAGAAGCTTTTTGTTTTAATATCCCTTTTATTATTGTGATACATATAAACTGTTTTTTATTTAATAAAGTCCATTTTTGTGTTCTTTGCTTACGTTCTAAATGTTTTTGAACTTGCAACAGTTTTCTTAGCAACATTTTAGAAACACTACAGTTTCCAGCAAATGATAATTTGTCAGGATTATGCACTAATTTATTTGTACAACAAAGAAAGAAACCATCATGATTCATAGTTAACTTTCCGGCTAAGATTGTTTTAAACGTGCTACAAGAATGAGGAAAGTTTACAAGAGAGTTAAAAGTTAAGTAGACATAAATATGCTTAGTCAGAACCTGTTCGTGGGTTTTATAGGGATGCTGCGGTCTGTGTTTGGTTAGGTGTGGTTTTTGCTCTTAATTATTCAGTCAGAAAATCGTTATTAATCTAGACCTTAAAAGCCACACACTAAATACACACTATCTTAAGATTTTTTTTTTGAATGAGTTATGACAATTTAAACTTATAGCTATCCAAAACATACCAAATTGTGTTAGAAAATCTGTCATGTCAAACCAAAATCACATAAATAAAACTTATATAGGTACGTATATTGAAATAAAATTTGGTGCTCTTAGGGTATTTTGGATGTAAATGGTAACTTTTTAAATTTATTCACCTTTCCCATTGAGGGAGTGATGTGATATATCTGTATTTTTTCTTTTTTACCTCTCAGTATGTGTAGTGTAATTTTGCTTCCACTTCTCGTTATGTGGCACTTGTGATGGAAGCGCCTATTCTATTTTTTTTGACGTGACAACGTCTTAAATTAGTTTGCGGCTCGGAGTCACTCATGAAAAAGTGTAACGCCCGGTAACGTTACGATGCCCGTCCAGTGGGTCCGCCGCACGGGATCCGCACGGGATAAAGCAGATAACTATGTTTATTCGTGAAAATGTGGAGTGCTTAGATTCGTCATTTACAACAACTACAACAATAAAGGTAAATAATTGTACACTGATATTTCATTATCGTAAACTATGATTGATTGATTAATTGTTAGATTGACACAAAAGTTGAGAAACTGAGTTTATAGGTTATGTCATACTATTGACAAATGTTGATAGTGTTAAGTAAATTATTAGTTTAAATCACTCTGCAATCAATCGTAATTCAGTCGATTGAGAAGAAACAGCGCGTATTGCTAGTCAAACATTTAAAATAACAAATTATAACCTCTAACCTGTCATAACAGTGCGACCAAACAAACGAACTAAACCGACCAATCACCACGCGCGGAGTTAGAATTTAACTGTGTTTAGCAAGAATTTCAAATTCCAATTTTAGTAAATGTTTTATTCAACTTTACCATTTACAATAACAAATTTTAATTAATTTCAAATTATGTACAATGTTTTAGTAAACAAAATATATTTCTATAGTTAAAATTTGTGCAATTCTTATTTTCATTCAATTCCTTGTTCCTATTGTGCAATTTAATAATATTCATATCAATAAATATTCTACCGAGAAAAAGACGTTGTCACGTAAAATCTTCGCCCGTAAAACCGACTTTACAGGCAACCATAATTTTTTTTACCTATATATTTTCTTCTCTGTTTTCAGCCCCAGATAGGGACAAACGTGACTCACTAAACTTTTGTTGGGGCAAATTTGTAATGTTTATTTTAATAGTTTTGTTATAATATTACGAAGATGTTTATAATATTTTAAATCTTACAAATGACAATTTTTAATGTCTTGCCACATTAAATTTGACAACGAACAGTTTATTAAATTTGAACACCCTCTTTAAATTAATAACAATTAATAAGTTGTTTGCTGCAATGAGTTTCTAATAGTACAATTATAGGACACAGAGTAAATGTATGTACAACATTTTATATCTCTGTCCTTTGTAGCTTTCGCTGGATGTTAGTCAGTCAGGAAAACTTTTTTATGTAAATAATTTAAACTTCGGTCTATTTTATATCTGAATTAGTTACTACGTAGTTATTTGGAACCGATAATATTTTTAGTAAAGAAACCTATTAGACCGGAAATTTTTCACCAATCTCCAATTGCATAAACTTAATTTCTCTGTCTCATATATTTCCTAATGTGCTGTTCTGCGATTTCTACTTTGGTTTAAATTTAAATATTCATAATAGTTAACAATCTATACGCCATATTTCCCGGAAAGATTGAATAATCAGAAGAAAAGCACACAATTAACTGCAGTACCTAGACTAAGTCAAAGTGTTTCCCAAGAACATGGACCAATCAACTGATCAAACATAACCCAGTCAGTTGGTTCCGCTTCTCTCAACGCCGAGTCGAATACACTTGTTTACTCTACTGTCTGCTGTGCCTTTGACACAACTTTATTGCTGCTTATAAACTATTCAACTAATTTGTTTCCGTCTCTAAGTTTCAGAGATGAACAAATTACGTAATGATGAATTAATCTGTATTGCTGCCTTAGAGAGTAAATCCTTCATCTTTCCGTCTCCATTGAAGTAAATCTTGATTGGTAATAAGAAATTACGTTACTGTGTATTTTCTTCAAAGTTATCTATCCAAGATTTGTGTCAAACAAATACTTATGCATAGAATTCATAATGATTTATTCATTTACTTCTGCAAAGTAGTATTATTTTGGATTAAAAATTTTTTTAAGTAATTTGAGGTTAAGTACCTATTAAGTTTGTTTTAAACATTTTATAAAGCAGCTTTCTTCACTGGTTAATACTTAAATGACTACCGTAGGATGGCAATTAGAAAGTACTGGTAGTCCACTTATTATTCAGTGAAACCCGTCTTGTTTCACGTCGACACATTTTGAAACATTTTATTCCGATAACGGTTATGCTCCACTGACTCAGATACCTATAACATTTTGAAAGGTTTAAGGTACACGAGTAATCTGCTCGGATATGACATGCTGCATTCCTCATAAAGATTGAGAACCTCGGTTATACCGGAGCAGCTCGTGTATGTAACGGAAGCTGTTATTTATGGCTGTGGGAGTGTTGCTAGCTGACCTCCTCACAAAATATGGAGATGGTCTATTAATATTTATACAGGGTAATGTGGGCACCGTTTACAGTTCGGGCGCAGAACCTGTTCGTTGTCTCAGGTCACACTTGGAGGAGATGATCATAATAATTACTTTGCAAATTATACATGCGAGGAAAGTGATCCGGGAATGGAAGAGATTGGAGTTCAGCACAGTTACCCACCTATCGGAAACCACCGATTACTTCTTGCCCGCAAGTGGTGGTAGGCCGGCGGTAGTGGTCTAAGATTATTTAGCTTATGACGCAATTATATTTGAAAAATCCAAAGAAAATTAGAAAGGAAAAATTAATTACCAAAGACTTAAATTTAAAAATATATGATGTGATACTAAACCAAATGGAACAAAACACACCGTCACTCCAACCACGCGTCATCAAAGCACAATTATTAGTATTTCAGGTAAATTAAAAATTTAGAGCATAACGTTTACCGCGGACAAACTTTAGAACACACATTTGGGGTGCAGTTCTTGGATTTATACGGAAAATAATCGACTCTATTTTGAAAACAGTGTTGATTGAAAGTAATTGTGTGATTGACAATTTTTTCAAAAAAGAAAGATTGTAGATGTTTTATTTAGCAAACTGCAGTGGAATTTAGAAAACCTCTCTTTATAAGAATACCTTTGGTAATTTATAATGAATAGGAAGATTTGTCTATCATTTATAAAATCATTGGACTGATTTTTTTATATTTATTTTATTTATCAAAAACAATGATTTTCCGTTATTACTTTGATGATAATGCTATATGTTAGGTAATAAATAATGGAAATAGTTAAATCGACTGCAAAGTTTGATTAAAGAAACGAATATAGCAATTAGAGAGTGACGTCATAACGTTAATTCCTGGCTGGAGATAAGGTGATAAATGACGCTCTTTGGTTCTCTTTAAGCTTTTACAGCTCACTAACACACTCCATTGTCAGGTACAACAAATTCATCTCTCAAAGATTGAGATGCTCCCACCTGTTCCACTGCATGCCTTTTGTTGCATGTTGGAAGTTATCTAATTTCCGCAACAGTTTCTGCATAGTAACAATAGTTCAAAATACAATTTGTAACATAACTATCATTTTAATATGGAATCCTTTTATGGTGTCAATTGTGTTGCTAATTGAAAGAAATAATATATCAGTCCGTTTTTATTTAAACATTTACAATGTGTGAAGAATGAAACAAAGCGATTTTATTGGGTGAGTTTTGATAACAGGTATGTAAATTACAGCTGTTTCCTCACTAAACATAATATACATAGCACTATAGGGGAGTCTGTTAATACGCAAAACGTGTATGGATGCCTTTTAGTTTCATTTAACTAATGAGGTAAATTAAAAATCATAGTTTTTATTATGGATAATTAAAAATTACTAGTGATATACGTGATCATTTCAACATAATACTTTCATCGCTACTTATATTCAGTGACCGTCAAGCCGGACTTTCAAGCTGTTGCTAACTTTTAATGAGCTTATTAGCCGAATGGCTACAACTTGGCTGCTTTAACTCCAAAATTAATATCTTCAATAATTATAAAGTAATTTGGTAATAAAATAAAAGATTTTTAATGAATGTTATACGTTAATAAGCAATGAAGAATCACTACTTGTTTATTTATATAAAACCTATCTGTTTTGTCAACCAAACTTATCTTTATATTTTTAACTTTTCCAATCCTTGGAAGGGAAAAGAGAACACCTTTCTTTCTAGAACAATACTTATCCGCGGCTTCTTTGCGTTCATGGGTCAGAGATTAGGAAATGTGTGAATAATACTTATATCAGGTGTCTGATTATATTCCCCACGTCACATATGAGTGGCGTCAAATACTAAGAGACGAGTTCACATTCACGCAATTTATAGCTCGGGTATTTAATAACATAAAATAAAAAATGTGACACCTTTCTTAAAGTGTTAATGCAATCTCAAGCAACATCTATTCTTACTTATTTTCCAATAACTGTTAAGGTTTTGAGGTTTGTTTAATTTTGTGTGAACCGAAATAGCCGGCGGTTTATGTTATTTAACAGCAAGAAGGTAATAAATAGTTGATTAAAAAAATGTATCAAACACATATAAAATAAATTTTGGGGTATTATTTTTTTTTATTTTAAACATTTTACAGATAACCTGTAAACAAGACGATAGTATTGCACGGTAGCATTTAAAGCTATGTAAGTATAATACTGAACCGTTATTTATCTATAATATTACCTGAAAATCTCTCTCTCTCTCTCTCTCTCTCTCTCTCTCTCTCTCTCTTTTTTACAAAGAAATGTTTATGCTACAGTACTAATAACTGTGGTGTAAAATTTCAAAACTGTGGAGTTTCTAAATTTTTCAAGTGTTACGATTATATTAACATGATAACATTGTGAGTTATTGTCTTATCAGTGTTGTGCGAATTTAAACACCTAAACTAGTAATGTATCTTTCATTTCGTATTCCAAGATTACGGCTTTGTGTTAAATCTATCTTTATTCCAACTGAGCCAGAAGGGATATGTTCTTTTCTAATTATTTTTTACACCTACGTTTTTTACTTTTCTCAAATTCTTATTGATAAGAAACTGTATTAAGTCGTATATTACTTAACTACTAAAATATAATTATATTGTACTTCCTGATTATTTTGTTACCTGAAACGTTTTGATGTATTATACTGCCGTTGGAAAAAATAATTACGTGATGATTAAAACGGTATATTATATAAATATATTATGCCACGTATATTTTAAACTACCCGCTTAAATTTTGTTTTGTTCAGTGATACAACCTGTTGTGTTATATCTCATACATTAACTCTTAACACATTAACAATTTTTAAGAAAATATGTTGTCAAATCTCATTAATCATCATTAATCTCATCTTATACTATTTTGAGATAAATTTTTTTTGCTACATTGCTTCTGAAACGAAGCGTGTTTGTATAGCTTTCAAATTAGTAAGCACCTAAAGTGTTCAACTATTTGTAGTATTAAACTGAAAATAATACAAACACATTTAAAACTCACATGCCAAATGACTTTACTTGTATTTAAAATAATTATTAATTCCAAATCAAATATGGTGGATCCAACGTGGATTAATATATGTAAAACTAGTCAAGCTTAATTTTCTTGAATTAAACTCTATAAATGTATTCACTACAAGTATTAGTTTAATTATTTGTCTCACTCCTTAAATGTTTAGATATTACATACTGTATGGACATTTAGTATATATGACTGGTTAATTTAGTTACTTCCTGCATACTGTCCTCAACGTTCAAACCCTAAACTATCCAATTGTATAACTTCTCGGCACTTTGTGACTCATATGGCGTGTTATTTAACGGCATAACTATTACGAAGTAATCAACACCGGTTCGTCAGTAATGGCTTTCTAAAAGGGTCCATTGAGCCGAATGATCAATCATAATGAACAGAAGCTGTCTGAGTTATCAGGGCCTAGGCCATTACCTCCCCCATTACCCCTCTAATCGTCGATGGTCGGCTCTGCTGTGTGCCAGGAACCACTATCCTCCAGGAATTTCTTCGATCTGAATTCAACAAAGGATGAACGAAACAAAGAGTAACTGTTTTTACTATCTAGGCAATTGTCTTTTCAATGATCTGAAGTCGACGGAATTGAAAATTCCGACAGGTTAACAAATTTCTACCGTTTTCGAACTTAGCTGATTAAAAAAATATATACCACTCATCGTTTATAGTCAGGTCGCTTCATCATCTACAAAATCAAACATTTTTGTCTGAAACTACTCGTACTTTGGAATTATAGAAACATTTTGAGAAAAAGTTATTATTTTTCCCTTATTAAGAGCATGTCGATTTATAAAATTTTTGTTCATAAAAGGTACTTTAAACATATACTACGAATTAAATTTTTGGGTAAAACTAATAATTTATGTCATCTTTGTCCATGCAATAGTAAGAATTAATTTATAGTTGTTTTTAAAGACATTAATGATGGAGACATTAATAAGACGGGAGTTACAGTCGACTTCACAACTGCATGCGGACGTGCGACAACAGTATACTAAAAGTTGTATTTAGTGCCATAATACTGATGGCAAATAAGTAGAAAAATTGGCAAAAGTGTGGGCTTTCATATAAAAATAAAATTGTTACAAGTTTATTTTATTTTTTTTACATATCAAAACTGTTCTTACTTTAAAATACGACTTATAGCTTAGTACGAAAACTGTCACACACCATCGTCTTAAACTCGTAAAAGTACGTTCTGAAGGTGGTTTCAAGTCATTAATAGATATTATTTATATTTAATATTGTCCTGGTATAGCATTCTAGCTGTGCAGAGGACACAGGATTGGTCATAAACAGAAGTTTCATGTTGTGGAGTACAAAGTGTTGTTGAGAATAACATGTACCTCAAGTATTTACCGGGAGGAGAGCAGTAAACATAATAGGAAGATGTTATTACAGATACATGTGATTATTTAACTGAATGTTATACATATTATTTAAGTTGAAAATTTCCCTGCATACTACCAACCATTTATTACCAAAAATTTAATTTATTAACTCTTTTCTAAAACAATCCAGAATTATTTTACAATATAAGTAATATCGTTATAGTTTAATTACCTATACAATTCCATTTGAGTTATAAAATTTGAATACAAACTAATGAGGACTGGCATTGATATTGAACCAAGATGCCTCTAATATAAAGTTTGGAACGTTCACCGCCGCGCCGCGCCGCCGCTCCGTTAATGCTCCAGAAGAGGCATAAGGACCCTTCTCGCTAATAAGCTTTCGTTCGCAGACGACAAAACTATGAGAGCTTTTTTATTTGCTTTGCTTACGCTTTTAAAGCATCTAATCTACTCAAAAAGTTCTTATGGTTTGGTTTTCCAGAAATAGCAAGGTTGTTTTTTACTTTAAATATATTACGTTTTGACTACGTATGTTAAACTAATAAATAGTCAAAACTTAGTAGCTCAGGGGTATATTCTCAAATATCCTGATATTTTAAAACTATAAATTGATAATTGATATTGCCAGAGACAGGATATTGGGATGGAGCTGAATCTGTTAGCCTTAGTGTAATATTACAAGGTAGGAGAAGACCAGAAAACGTGTCTGCGCAATAGGCTCCAGAAAGTACCTATACAAGCAAAGGGCGTGATCTCAACAATATCCTGGTTCATTTCATTGTTAAAAGAGTCGTCCTGACCTAACTGTCACCAACAAGTACTAAAACTTACCTGCTTTGGAAGACTGCTTGTTGACCCTGTTTGAAGACTATGGACGTATCTTTCGTGGTATCCTGACCAGAATAGGAAAATTAACAGAAGGAACATTGACGTTGTCTATATAAATATGAAGATTCATCCAAACTTTTAGCACATAGCTTAATTTGATCTCGAGATACACACTTATGTAATAGGGTTCTCTAACGATCAACCATGCCCATGAATATGAACCGCACTATCGATTTTGCTTATGTAGAAATGAAGTTTAATCCAAATTGCAAACCTATAATGAAATATCCAGACGGTAAATACAGCCCAGATACTCCACTATATCTCTATACCTAGTAATACGTCAATAACTCTCAACCATAGACGGATATACACCATCATTTATCTAAATCTTGCTTATATAGAAATGAACTTTCATGCAAAAGCTTGCTGAGGCTTAAGCAATGTTCAACCAATTCCCATAGAGGAACATGCAACATAGAACTCGTCCTTGTCTGCATATATAAAATTGCAACTAAAATTCTAGGTTGGTTCTCGAGATATCATACTGAGTTATAAGCTTCGCTAACGCTCAGTCAATCTCATATCGGATATATCGTGAGGATATATTCCCTGATTGTAAACATCCATTACAGTTCTTTATCATGCAAAAATGCTAAAGAAATAATTGTCAATTTTTTAATATTTCAATAATATCTTGCCATGCCTACAGACGAGGAGAATCGTTAAGAAATGACTAATAACGAAGTAGGTATGTTTACAAGGCTCAACAATATGAAAGTGCAGAGATTTCTTGTTGTATCTCTCTGTACTATTACCTGTGATTGCTGCTAAATGGATGGATTTACTTACATATTTCATGACATAAACCATTTAATCTCATCGTCGGAAAGGTTTATATCCAAAACTACATTAAGTTAATTAATTATGCATATAATATTTTTAAAATAGTTGCAATAAATAAAATACATCACTAAATCATCAATAAATAGGTTAAAGATCACACTGCAGGAAAAATTGCAGCGTAATATTAATTAAACATTGGAACACTGTTCTTGTATCTCAACCAAACTCAAACAATCGACTCCATAGGGCTTACAACAAACATTAAAGGGGTGTATTTTCCAACAGCGTTAGGCCCTGTTCTATTTAGAAAATGCTATTGCAGCTTTTCGAAGTCCAAAAATAACCATTGTTAGGATTTATAAATCATTCTGACGTACACTCACAGTGGTTATAGTGAGTTAATAAAGAATAATAACTATTTTCTCAGTTAAAACCCGAGATTTGCTTATTTCCAAAACTACAATCTGAGATATACGAAAGTTATTTATGATTAATTGATTTTGTAACTAAATATTCTCTAAATTTTAAATAAAATAAAATAATATATTATGACATTGTATTCCATAGAACAAGTATTCAAGGTTTTAATATCATAATAATGTATCAAAACATATCATAGTGAAATATTGCTGCATATTGAATATATTTCCCGTGAACAGCTGCAAGATAGTTCTCAATCTGTCCTACAACCAGTATAGTTTGATACATTTTACCTCTATAAATTAATAATCATCATACACAGCGGTTTAAAAGAGGTAGTAATATTTATTTTTTACAAGGATAATGATATTCTAACATCTTAAATAAGAGCTGTTGAAATAGCTGCGAAAACTTCTCGCTGATCAATGGTCAGAAAACGCTATTTCTATCTAT
The DNA here is from genome assembly GCF_021130785.1 of Homalodisca vitripennis. Taxonomy (NCBI): domain Eukaryota; kingdom Metazoa; phylum Arthropoda; class Insecta; order Hemiptera; family Cicadellidae; genus Homalodisca; species Homalodisca vitripennis. Next base: position 176,617,750 of record NC_060210.1, read on the forward strand.
CCATTAGAGAACTTGCATGAGAGAGTGAAAATGCATTATCTCTAAAATTAGAATAAAATATTGTAATAAGAGGAATTCTTACCTTAATCTACAAAAGTAAATGTATAAATATACATTAATTTAACAAAATTTTTTCTCTTTTAGAGAAAAGAGAGAGAGAGAGAGATAGATTTATAGGTAATATTATAGATATAAATAACGGTTCAGTTGTATACTTACATAGCTTTTACTTTTACTTACCCCAAAAATTACTTTTATATGTGTTTGATACATTTAGTCAATTATCTATTACCTTCTTGCTGTTAAATAACATAAACTGTTCAACTATTTCGGTTCACAGAAAATAAACAAACCTTAAAAACTTAACAGTTATTGGAAAATAAGTAAGAATAGATGTTGCTTGAGATTGCATTAACACTTTAGAAAGGTGTCACATTTTTATTTTATGTTATTAAATACCCGAGCTATAAATTCCGTGAATGCAAACTCGTCTCATATTACTTGACGCCACTCACATGTGACGTGGGGAATATAATCAAACACCTGATATAAGTATTATTCACACATTTCCTAATCTCTGACCCATGAACACGAAGAAGCCGCGGATAAGGGCTATTTTTTTTAAATAAATGATACAATGAATAAGGATAAGACAGATTAAAGCTTATCCACGTACCAGCTTCTCATGTACGAATATACTGTACAACACTACACCAATATCAAGTGCCACCTGACCTACAACCGCCATGCATCACTGAAAGGTTTCTGAATTCCCAATTTGTGATTGAGTCCTCTTGAACTCCATTGTACTCCCGTCTCACTTGAAACCAAAATTATGTGAAATAGTATACTTAATTCAAAGTTTTAAATTTAATTTAATATTAAATGAAATCACAAAATAATACAAGTTTATATACTATAGAAATGTTATTATCATTATGATATTTTTGCTATGTCAACTTAATTTCAAATTAGAAAATATTAGGGAACTCAGGCGCTTAACCAATGCGTCAAACCAATTTAGTTAATGCCCAAATTATTGTGCAAAGTATTGTAATCTGTCAAGCGAGACAAATCTTTCTCAAATGCATTGTTGTGTTTATTTATTCATTTCTTCTTAATATAAATTTTAATCAAGAAAAATAGGGAATCGGAAACGTTAAACCGTTTGTATATTGAATTATATTTAGTACTTTATCGAAAACTTAATTCATCTACATAAAATTGAAACTCAGATAAATTTTAAGGCTTAAAAAGTTTAGTCCGAACTGAACTTACACATCATTATATTGATAAAATGTTGTAAAACATATAATTAAGTTTAGTTATAAGTTTAATCTGGCTTTAATTGCTTTAAAAAATTCTGATGTGACTCTCATGGTGAGTAACATTGCTTCATTTTGCTGAGCAAGATAATTATCAAGCTGCAATAGTTTCTGTTTAGTAGTTTATATATATTTCTTTTTGTCAGTATTGCAGCTATTTATAAAATATTATAGCAAGAATATTTATAAAAATTTCATGTCAAAATTTGGGAATGTATTTTTTGAACTTATACCACATATTAAGAAAATTTCTCTTAACATTGTTAAGATAATAACTACCTGTATGTACAGCTCAACACTTGGAGTAGGACTAAATAATATGTAAAACTACAATTTATACCGAAATATTCTATTATTTTGTACATCAGTTTAACCCACGATACTATCAATTGTACATACAATTTTGCTGAATTTCATATACTTTTTATGTACTTCATTAGTTTAAGTTATTATTTGTTAATTAGATTACATAAAAGAGTTAGATTGATGATTTTAAGAGTCCGATCCGACTTATATACAATGTTGAAAAAAATAACATCAATTTCACATCACGAAAAATCCTATTTCAATTATTGTAGTACTCCTTAGTCTCTTAATCAATCGCTGAATTTGTGATTCTGTACTGTATATTTTGTTTGATTTCAGTAGCAATACACTATCTCAAATTATTTGGAGCTTAAGAGGTAGAAGGGTAAACGATACTTACATACAAACATTTCGTTTCTCTTCTGTCTGTATGAAAACAACACGGATAACCCCAGCACAATTAGAAAAGGAACAAATAGCATATTCCAACGTAGAAACTCCATAATTTGTCGTGTCTTGTAAACTACTTCATCTAGAAACATAGAGATTTTAAGGATGTATTAAGTCGTGTCAAGTTACTGGATGTCAGAATGTGTTGATATTTAAATGATCAGCCTTGTCATTTATAACCATTAAAGGTTACTTAACTGAACTAACAGTTTCTTTTATATCTAGGTATTATCATCACTTCCTATTTTCCTTGTACGGGGATTTTTGAAAGAATTACACGTTTGTTTTAAGACAACTCAACAATTGAAATATATCAATAAGTTCGTGTTAACTAATCATGAACGTGTCATCAGTTTTGAGCATATAAATTTAAAATTACAAATAACAGGTCAAAAGTTTCGAAAAAAATGTTTACTGACGATTTCTTTAAAGTATTATTTGTACAAATACAAACACTGGAAAACACTAAGCTTACAATTAAATAATAATTATCAGTAAGTGAGAGGATTAATACAACCGTAATATTAGTCTAAATTTTCCTTTGCTGTTTGTATACCGTTGATTCATAACTAGAAATTACCGTTCTGTAACAGCTTTTGCTTGTTTAAACGTTGTGGCTCTTCAGTGTCTAAATTGATAAAGGAGTTTTATCATTAGAAATATCATTCATTCTTTTAATATAGCACTATTCATTACAATAATTAACAAATACTTGTCTTATTGGAGAGCATTTGCTAAATGAAACCCTCAACTGTAAATCAGGTAGAAAAAGGGAGGGATACATAAAAGCAGGATAATAGATGGTATTTGAGATAGAGCTGCATAGAACGTAATGGTTGATCATTTGACGTGTAAGGCAGTAGGGAATAAAAGGGATTGTTTACCCTTTAATGAACCATTTGAGTAACGACTCGGTAGTTAAGCGGCAAGTGGTTGCCTCAACTATATGACTGCATGTAAACGTCGTTTTAACTGATACTCTGACATATACCACACTTTACGTCTACGTCTGGCGTAGTTACGAGTATCGCTGCCGTGAACTGCCTTCCGGCCACTCAGAACTCTTCCTCTGTTATCGTCCGTGTCATCTCCCTCGCCCCCTCATCGCCAATCACTTTCTCGCCTTTCACTAGAACGGCTTGGTGCGGCATAATAGTACGTTTTACATTCCTCCAGTGTAGTGTTCTTCTCATTCCTGGAAGCTACAACCACTATTGGTAAAATCTGTCCGTTTACTAGTACAGTACATTCCTGAGTATCCATCTGTATATTGCAGAACTACACGCAACAAATTGAAATTTAAAAATTAATATAGCACTATTCTTACTAAAGTTAGTTTGCTTAAATTATTACTGTACCCTTCACAATATTTACGCCCACTCTTTTACTGTGCATTACACAATATCATATATAAAGAGTTCTTCCTAAACATAAAATATTAACACATAACAATTTACAGTATAGAAGTGAGGGATTCTAAGTCAAAGGAATTTAATTATTAAATCTCTGACAATAAACACTGAAACCAAAAATCTAATGCCTTCTTAGGAAAATGCATCTATACAGTAATCAATAACTCCTTTGTAAAGACAGGCCCTAACTTATTCAGATGTAACTTTTTCGGAATGACAAGAATACTTGGTATCGTATTAATATTCTCTTCAACTCAACTTGGTTAATAGGCGATTTCAACTACACAAAAAGGCAAACTTTCTCTTAGTCCAAATTGCAAAGGTATTTTGGGTAGTATTTAAAGCAGCAAAATACTGATTCACCGAAAACAAATTATTTGTGTACCATTTCTACTTCCAAAGAAGAGCTTACGTAGTGGTTAATCTACCACTTTTTATATCCAATTATATGTATGCACAATTCCAATTTAAAGACACGTAAACTACGTTAAATGTAACAGACTAAAGGAGTGAGACTCGCTTTTTAATCTTTTACTATTAACTAATTCAAGTATCTTCTGTTGGCTCCCACACAATAACTATGCAGACTAAAAATAGAGCAGACTGCATTCTATTACTTATGGCAGTCATAATTTATAAAGTCACGTACAGCAAGTAGCATGTCACTGGCAATTTATCGCTTACAAGTAGCGAACAAGTGGAGCATTAAGTGCGAGCGGAGCGAGCGCGGCATGTAAATCACTACGTGGAGCCCGCGGTGGTGGCAAGGATCTGTAGCCGCCTGGCGGTCGTGCACATGTGGCTTCTTGTGCTTCTAGGAACACTTAAACAGTCGGTGGAGCAATCGACACGTTCTACAGTACATCTACTCGTTCACACCTGTTCACAAGCCGCAAGCGTGAGGTTTGATGAGCAGAGCTAACGCAATTTATACTTACATGGAGTTATCTGCACACATTGTCACTTCAACACAAGTATCTTAAACCTATTCGATTATAAGACGCGCGTCTAAGACACTTTGACATTAGCTGCAATACGACGATAGAAGTGACGCGAATGTCAAAATGACGATGACAAGTGGAAGCGTCGCCCATTGACAGGGAAGCTATTCATCTGAGACTTGTAGTGTCGAGCTCGACTGTACAAGCGGACAAAAGGAGGAACGGCATTCCTCGAGAATCTTCGACGCCTCATAGTTTAATTCCCCACATCGACATTAATTGACGAGCGATCCATTGTTTAACACTTTTTAATTATCATGCCCCTTTGTGCAGCCAGGCGGCAATTTGCATTTCTAGTTGGGCGATGACGTAGACAGCCATCGCCAGCGAAGTCATCCGCCAGGTCTGAATCGTTCCAAGAAACTGCCTTTTCAATGATTCTAATACAACACTCGTGGTGATCTGTCAGTCGTACCAGAATACTCTAAAAGTCACTTGTCATTAACTCCAAGCAACGCGACTAAGACGTGTAAGAACTTGTCTCGTACAACTCTATCTTGCGTGTCTCATACGCAACATTGCCACTCGACAGCAGAAAACTTGGCTCACTCAAACAACGCGACGTATTCAATCTATCGTGTCTCGTACTCGACATTACGTTTATTGAGTAACTCGAGAATACACTGTCACTCGACAGCTGAAAACTTGGCTCACTCAAACAACGTAACGTATTCAATCTATCGTGTCTCGTACTCGACATTACGTTTATTGTGTAACTCGAGAATACACTTGTCACTCGACAGCAGAAAACTTGGCTCAGTCAAACAACGTAACGTATTCAATCTATAGTGTCTCGTACTCGACATTACGTTTATTGAGTAACTCGAGAATACACTGTCATTCGACAGCAGAAAACTTGGCTCACTCAAACAACGTAACGTATTCAATCTATCGTGTCTCGTACTCGACATTACGTTTATTGTGTAACTCGAGAATACACTGTCACTCGACAGCGGAAAACTTGGCTCACTCAAACAACGTAACGTATTCAATCTATCGTGACTCGTACTCGACATTACGTATATTGAGTAACTCGAGAATACACTGTCACTCGACAGCGGAAAACTTGGCTCAGTCAAACAACATAACTTATTCAATCTATCGTGTCTCGTACTCGACATTACGTTTATTGAGTAACTCGAGAATACACTGTCACTCGACAGCAGAAAACTTAGCTCACTCAAACAACGTAACGTATTCAATCTATCGTGTCTCGTACTCGACATTACGTTTATTGGGTAACTCGAGAATACACTGTCATTCGACAGCAGAAAACTTGGCTCACTCAAACAACGTAACGTATTCAATCTATTGTGTCTCGTACTCGACATTACGTTTATTGAGTAACTCGAGAATACACTGTCACTCGACAGCGGAAAACTTAGCTCACTCAAACAACGTAACGTATTCAATCTATCGTGACTCGTACTCGACATTACGTATATTGAGTAACTCGAGAATACACTGTCACTCGACAGCGGAAAACTTAGCTCACTCAAACAACGTAACGTATTCAATCTATCGTGTCTCGTACTCGACATTACGTTTTATTGTGTAACTCGAGAATACACTGTCACTCGACAGCGGAAAACTTAGCTCACTCAAACAACGTAACGTAATTCAATCTATCGTGACTCGTACTCGACATTACGTATATTGAGTAACTCGAGAATACACTGTCCACTCGACAGCGGAAAACTTAGCTCACTCAAACAACGTAACGTATTCAATCTATCGTGACCTCGTACTCGACATTACGTATATTGAGTAACTCGAGAATACACTGTCACTCGACAGCGGAAAACTTAGCTCACTCAAACAACGTAACGTATTCAATCTATCGTGACTCGTACTCGACATTACGTATATTGAGTAACTCGAGAATACACTGTCACTCGACAGCGGAAAACTTAGCTCACTCAAACAACGTAACGTATTCAATCTATCGTGACTCGTACTCGACATTACGTATATTGAGTAACTCGAGAATACACTGTCACTCGACAGCGAAAACTTAGCTCACTCAAACAACGTAACGTATTCAATCTATCGTGACTCGTACTCGACATTACGTATATTGAGTAACCTCGAGAATACACTGTCACTCGACAGCGGAAAAACTTAGCTCACTCAAACAACGTAACGTATTCAATCTATCGTGACTCGTACTCGACATTACGTATATTGAGTAACTCGAGAATACACTGTCACTCGACAGCGGAAAACTTAGCTCACTCAAACAACGTAACGTATTCAATCTATCGTGACTCGTACTCCGACATTACGTATATTGAGTAACTCGAGAATACACTGTCACTCGACAGCGGAAAACTTAGCTCACTCAAACAACGTAACGTATTCAATCTATCGTGTCTCGTACTCGACATTACGTTTATTGTGTAACTCGAGAATACACTGTCACTCGACAGCGGAAAACTTAGCTCACTCAAACAACGTAACGTATTCAATCTATCGTGACTCGTACTCGACTCGACATTACGTATATTGAGTAACTCGAGAATACACTGTCACTCGACAGCGGAAAACTTAGCTCACTCAAACAACGTAACGTATTCAATCTATCGTGACTCGTACTCGACATTACGTATATTGAGTAACTCGAGAATACACTGTCACTCGACAGCGGAAAACTTAGCTCACTCAAACAACGTAACGTATTCAATCTATCGTGACTCGTACTCGACATTACGTATATTGAGTAAACTCGAGAATACACTGTCACTCGACAGCGGAAAACTTAGCTCACTCAAACAACGTAACGTATTCAATCTATCGTGACTCGTACTCGACATTACGTATATTGAGTAACTCGAGAATACACTGTCACTCGACAGCGGAAAACTTAGCTCACTCAAACAACGTAACGTATTCAATCTATCGTGACTCGTACTCGACATTACGTATATTGAGTAACTCGAGAATACACTGTCACTCGACAGCGGAAAACTTAGCTCACTCAAACAACGTAACGTATTCAATCTATCGTGACTCGTACTCGACATTACGTATATTGAGTAACTCGAGAATACACTGTCACTCGACAGCGGAAAACTTAGCTCACTCAAACAACGTAAACGTATTCAATCTATCGTGACTCGTACTCGACATTACGTATATTGAGTAACTCGAGAATACACTGTCACTCGACAGCGGAAAACTTAGCTCACTCAAACAACGTAACGTATTCAATCTATCGTGTCTCGTACTCGACATTACGTTTTATTGTGTAACTCGAGAATACACTGTCACTCGACAGCGGAAAACTTAGCTCACTCAAACAACGTAACGTATTCAATCTATCGTGACTCGTACTCGACATTACGTATATTGAGTAACTCGAGAATACACTGTCACTCGACAGCGGAAAACTTAGCTCACTCAAACAACGTAACGTATTCAATCTATCGTGACTCGTACTCCGACATTACGTATATTGAGTAACTCGAGAATACACTGTCACTCGACAGCGGAAAACTTAGCTCACTCAAACAACGTAACGTATTCAATCTATCGTGACTCGTACTCGACATTACGTATATTGAGTAACTCGAGAATACACTGTCACTCGACAGCGGAAAACTTAGCTCACTCAAACAACGTAACGTATTCAATCTATCGTGTCTCGTACTCGGCATTACGTTTATTGTGTAACTCGAGAATACACGGTCTCATTTATTAATGTTTTCTCAGCAACAGAAATATCTGCCAAGTAGCGCACGTTTAATATATCTCCACAACGTAATGAATGATTCTTTACATCATATCGGCTTTATATATCAGCAGCAAAACCTCTGCTAACATAAAATTGTCTTTCTCTAATCATCGTACAACACGCACTGAATACAAACACTATGCCTCAACGAATAATAAATTTACTGTATCTTAATTGTATAACATTTTCTTTGCTCAACCAATGAATCAATGTACAACATATTAAGGAATATTAAAGTCGTATAACATCTACTACACCTTTTCAAAAATATTTGCACCTCGTAATTTTGCCTTCGCTGTATATTCCTTCAGTATTCCACCTATTCCATGTTTATTTAGAAATCTCTTTCCGCATTCCACACTTTGATTCCATGAACCGTTCGATGGTGCCTTCTTCATGAGTTCAACCTATATCAGTCTAAGCCTTCACTCTTGTATAATAAACAGCGTACAGCTTACAGAGATAACACATGGCGAGGAAATGTTTTTCATAACATCGATTAGATTAACCCAACCAATAGCGATAAATGTGCAATAAACGCTGAAACTTTAGCTGCATCACCCACGCCTGGAAACTTGGTGAAACAGGGGAGCAGAATTTCACTACAAAAAGTAAATAATGAGAAAAAACGAAAATAATGAGAATGGATGGTAGTCGTAATGAAAAGTCGAAAGGGGGGTGAAAGTTGGGTGGGGGTGAGTGTGATCGTTATTGCGTTATGAGAGTTAAAAGAGTCGCAGCGAGCAGTCGATGCGTAATAGCGTGGGTGACGCGGGGCCTTGTGCGGCGTACGTGAATCGGAATGTGCACGCAGTTCTATGCCTGCCTATCCCACGGGTCTGTGACACGGCATTAATTATGTGATTATGACGCGAGATAAATACGCCACCTTTATTTAGCATTACTCTCCGAAGTGTTTGTAACACGATCTACTCACACTCGATTTGAGATTGACAATTAGATAATTGGTGGCGAAATAAAAATACATATTTTACTCTTAAAATTACAGTGAAGTAAATGAGAGTCACTTTTATAATATAAGCCATTGTATAAAATATGTTGACATGTATATTACACGTTTATTTTTTAATCAGTTAAACATTTTTATGAATACTGTATCACCGCATTCATTTAACAGTTGGAGTATAATTGCCAGCGTTTGTGTTAAACAAATGGAGTTTATTTCATATTACATACTTTCAAAAAGGGCTTCTTTCAATAAACGTTAAATTAACTATAACCCAACATTTTATTTACACAAAACTTCATTAAAAATTACTGCAGGATATCATAATTCCTTTCACTACACAATTAACTGTGAGTGAACACCACAAGCAAACGGAATTTCTATTGTTCATTTTAAATAAACTGAGGTGTTGTTCTACTTAAACAAACAAGGTCAAAAAAAGTTAGGTATACCTTTAATATGAAACGGATAAATCGAAAAAATTATATGGATGATAAACTAATACTTGCCATGGATTTAAATTACAATTCAATAGGTTTATACTATAAGTTTTCTTTGATCTAAATTCATAAAACAGAAATGGTTAAAATGAAAACTTTATGGTGAATTACACCACAATACTAAAACAATTGCCTTTATTGCTTAAATAATATTATTTAAATAAACTTCATTGATCATAATAAACAAATTAATTGGATAATGTACTCAGTAGGCTAGAGGGCTTAATCTCAAAAAAAACTTAAAACTTGAAACTAGGCTTTAGTTACTCAATATTAACATTTAAAAAAACTTCAGTGATCATAAACAAATTAATTCGATAATGTACTCAGTAGGTTAGAGGGCTTAAGTACAAAACTCTTAAAATTTGAAACTAGGCTTTGGTTACTCAATAATAACATAGAAAATAAACTGCCAAATCATATGGTATCTTCACGCTCCTTCACCTCGCTCAAAACTCCGGTTTTGTAGCTTACAGCATATTGTTGGAATTTGTCTATTGGTTGGTTTCATGAAAGTTTTTCTTGTTTTTTAAGAGGGATTCCTTTTAACATAATTATACCTAGTCGATTGAGGAAGAAATATATGCTAATACGAATTATACCTACACTTTAATATCAACACTTCTCCAGCTGAAAAATACTATGTTAACACTTCAACTACCGAGTGACGCAGTGACTAATACACACAATAAACCTGGGTAAGCTGCGGTAGTGAACGTATTAAATAACTGTTTTCTTAAAATGTGTTAATTTTAAATTGTACTAGTTAATTTGTACAACTTCTAAACTGTACTATGCTATGGGTTCATCGATATTATATGACTTTGTTGAACTTAGCAAAAATAAATCAAACTAGTGATAATATTTGGATTTTGTTCATATTTATAACTTTTTTCCCAATCATTGAACTTAAAAAATAGGATTTTATCAAAACTTGTCATGGTTATATTTTCAAACGTATGATTTTCAAAGTTTTTTTTGCATACGTTCGACTAAAGAACAACCGAAATAGTGACAACAATATGTTTCGTTATCTGCTGTTAATATTATTGTCATCAATCTGTATGGTAATGGGCTACTTTCCAACACAGCTTATAGCTACGAAAATCATCGTTCCTCTGTCAGCTGATTTCCCCTTTCCCAAAAATGAATTTCCTTGCGTTAACAATTCTTTCTCTATGTAAACATCTCTTTCTCTGTATTAGCAATTGAAATTTAAGTGGTATTCCATGGTTTTGGCAGTGCAATGTTCAACCGGCTAATTTGAATACCCAAATGTATTATAAATTAGACGAATAATTAATTACTAGAATATACAAAAAAGTGTTAAAAGATAATCTTTTAAAAATATATTGTGTGCTTTTATGTTTCGTGTTGACAATTGTTGAATACACCACTCATCTTGTAAGTTCTATTGCGGGGCTCATTCGATAGCATTTTTCACTCGCGTAAATGTAATAGGGTCTACGTCAATTTCGAGACTAGTAATAAAATGAAAAATTTTATTTCTTTTTGCACTTAACAAGTAAGGCTGTTAATTCTTGATGTGTTTAAAATGTTTTGAAATAACTTTACTCACCAGTTTCGGGGAGAATGAGAATACACCGAGTATTGTACGGTATGTACTGATTTAATTATTCTACGATTGGTAACAATTTCATTATAAAATAATGTCTATTTACCATAAGTTACCATGTTAGTAATACTTTATCTAATATTTATTTAAAGTAAGGTTACAACTTTACTGGTTAGGATTATAAAAAAAAAAAAAAAAAAAAAAAAAAACAGCACCAAGATACAAAGTGAGTTTGTCGTGTACGTTTTTATTTATATACTGGTTTTTAAAACCAAGATAAAATACTAACATTATTACTTTCTTTAAATTAGTGTACGAACCCTATATGCAATAATAATGGTCTGCTTTTTATTTTCAGCACTCAATGTTATCACGAGTTAAACCTCATATTTCCAGATACAAGAGAAATTTGAAAATTCCCGAAAAGTGAGTAAGTCACGGGCTATGACGATTAGTTTAATTAGATTAAAGTTCCAGTGTAAAATTGGTTAGCAGCTTTTCAAGCGAATAATAACCGTATTACTGTTGATGCTTTCATTTAATTAGAAATTCCATTAGTAAAATCTGGAGGTTTTGGCTGAACGCGATATGAAGTTGTCCGAAGTATTGTGTGTGAGTGAGTAGCTAAGTTCCATCTAATCCGAGTCCTGCTCGACTGGCAGTTCTCAAAGCCCAAGTTTGCTCATCAAGCTAACTACAGCGACAGAACTTGACTGCTTCACAATATCTCTGAGGAATTGTTTCGTAGCCCCGGTCTCTGCCCCATACCTACTACTCTAGTAGTGGATCCTCGGACACGTCTCATTCACTGTCTTGGCTCTGGTTGTCGTTATACACAACTTTCATCATCAAACTTGCTACAGACCTGTACAACTTAACTTTGCCGCCATTACAAACTTCCTTGGCCCGTTGCTTGACCGTGGTTATAATATCCAATTTATCCATGTCATAAAGTAACATAAACTTATTTGTGGTAGTAGTTTTAAGGCAAAGGGATAACACAGTTTTATTCTTTTAAAGTAGTTGTTCAGCATTTTTTTAGAAATTGTATTAAAATAAAAGTTTATTGCAAGTACAAATTTAATTATTTTTTTTTAGTGAATGCTTTTAGTAAATTTAGTTCAATAATTCATAAAAAAAGCGACACTTCCTAACAACAGCCAATGCAGGCATGTCGAAGCTTGGTACTTTCCCCGGCCAAGTTAAGTTTAGTAATGTACACCATATTGTATAACTATATACTAGTAATATGTAAAATGAGACAAAATATTAAACATAAGAGCCAACATTAAAACAGTTTCTTGGGGTAGGATTGGACACACGTACAGTGAGTGTTTGCACACAACAAAATATTTTCCTATCTTTTCTAACTGACTGCTTTAAAAATAATCACAATTTTGACTATATGAAAGAGGATAAATGAATTATGTATTTACTTGAGATTTCTAAGCGTAATCAACATGTTAATTTACGTAACAGCATGAGGGCTAAAATAATGTATTACTGTTATCTAACGCAACAACTTTCATCCATCCATTCTAAAATAATAAAGTGAACAATAGAACACAGCGCGAGAAGGAGGACTCCCTCTATTCCATTTAATAACGATGATCTATATAACATCTGTCAGAAAGGGATGGTCCGCGCTCTGCCAATTTCCTGCTCGTTTGATATATTTCCTGTTCTGTCCTGAATCAATTCAGACTCCGACATGTAAGACAGTCACGCCCTCTTGTTTATAAAATTAACGTGTAATTTGCAGAACACATTGTTAGATAATGCTAATTCTCTGATAATAATTATTGTCTTTATTGATACAGTGAGTTAATTTATATTAGAGTATAAGTTTAGGTATGAACTGTCACTACTCTTCTGTGGATATATGTGTATATTTATGTTTATATTTGGTGATAAATAAACCTGCTGAATTTATATTTGGATTTGATAGACTTTTTTGTGTGAATACATATTTACAGTAGTTAAATAGTAGACTTTTCGATATTACACATAGACAATAAAGGTATTCTAAAATATAAGGTACACAATTAACGTAAGGTCTCCAGCATGATATTTCACTTTTACGTACTAGGAAGTAAATTTGCGCAGAAAATGTAAAACAATATTCTAAATAACCTCATTTTAACAACCTTAACATATAAAATAAGTATTTATTAATATAACAACCTGCTGTTTTAAAATCTTTAGTTTTAAGGACTAATATTAGGCACCTGACATGACCTTACCTGTTTCCCTGTCTGTGCGATAATTATTAATTGAAAGTTACTAGTCAAAACTTGAAAAATGGCTATATTCAATAAATTACGCTACTTAAAAGGGAATATATTTCATTCATTATAATTACACTTAAACTTATATAACTGGAAATGTATTCATACAATTTGCTGCTGATACTGTCAATCCTCGTGTTAGTTTTACCGATATTACTATCCCTGAATATTAACTGTGTGCACAAAACCAGGTAAAGGCACAACATTCTAGCAACATATCAGAATCTCTGTTATATCGCTTACTGCAAAATTGGGTTTACGATTGATACGTCACGTCATTCAGTGTTCCAAAATTTGATACTGTGTTTAACGAAACAGATCCAGCTCCGACCGACCGATTTCCATTTTATATTTCTGCAATTAAGATAAGTAGGAATGCGTGTAAGAATAAGCGGGCCTACTGAATAAAACATGCAGCATCGGATCCGGATCGTCAGGCAGATAGGCGTCTCGGAGCAATTTAGAAGTGGAGCTTCACGAAAGAAAAGAAGAAACGAATTTAACGGTGGCCAGAAGAACAGGTAGGCGCGGAGATAAGAAAGTGAGCGGATCTGCTGTTGGCCCGAGGACTAGTCAAAACAATATGTGAGAAAAGTGAATGTGCAGTGAGGGAGTGTGTGGTGGGAGGGGATTTACGTGTTGCTCGAGGCGCGCGGCACGGTCCACGTGAGGGGGTAATTGTGGAGACCTCGCCGGACACTTGACATGAGATGTGCAGATACCAGCGACACCGGCTCTAATTAATGCATCCACCTCTTATCCCTTCGATTGGTCCGCTGATACGGTTATATCTCCGGCCGATACGTCTCCTCGCAATTTGGAACGCGGCGAAACGTGTAATTTTCGTACACAGTTGCAGAGCGATGACAGGCGAGGTAGGCTGCCATTGTGCCGGCCGGCTCCCGGGCTGAAGTCAAACAATAGGATCATGTCTCTCCCGCGACTGCTACTGTCCGCACCGCCACGACAGCATTTCTACAGCATTCCTGGCCCGAGTAATTATTTGGGTCAACCCTTTCTCAGCCGGGTACCGGTTTTAATCGATAACCGAAGAGGATAATTTATTAGGAATTTACTTTCAGTAAAAAACCATGATCTAGAATTTCTACAAAAAATACTTTTATTTACAAAAACGTTAGCATTCTACCACAAATTAAACTGTTTTGTAATTATGTATACTATTTCATTATTTAATCATCAGTAGAGATTTACTAATTTAGCAATAGTCGATGCTACCGATACGATCAGGTCTTAAGCCATTGCCATAAGCATAATAAATTAGTCAGGAACATTAGCAGTGGTACATTTTTAATTAAATCACTGTGCCGCCTTAAAACTATTCGTAGAAGATGTCTAAGTTTTACTGTATGAGGATATTAAAAATTCCAGCACCTTCATTAAAGGCTCTTTTACCTTCTTCTAAATGTGTCAAGAAAATATTTATGAATATCATCACAGCGGTGATGAGGGTCGGGGCCAAGGTAGGAGGCCCCGAGGCGACGCCCATAAATATTTAAACCATATCGTCGCTGAAATTCCCAAATTCCGCAATTAAAGATCCCAGCCCATTATCCTTGGGCTTCGTTAAACCAGAACCCGTGCCTTCGGCCAGGAAATGCCGAGGTCTTCGGTCAGGCAGCAGGTTCCAAAGACTGTAAATACGCCGGTTAAAAACAAACACCGCGATATAAAGTTATTATTATATTCCTCCTCACTTAAGTTGGTGCCGTAAAGCGATACGAATCCGCTAAAAGCCAACAATAAAAACAGTTAATTGGTTTACTATTTTGTGATAACGTTTTAATTATCCGGCCGTTAATTGCTCCCAGAGACAATTAAGTAAGGCTAACTAGAGGAGTCACACATAATAACCTCATACTGCTGTTTGTGAATTGGATGGAATATAACAACATTACGTACTATACAAAACGTTGGTGAATAAAATGCCTAATAAGACATTAATTGTTAGTACATTTTATAAAAAATAATACTGTTTATCATACTTCTCACAATATACAGGGTTCAAAAAAGCAATTCTTGCTTTACGGGTTTTCGATTATTTATTTATATGCTATTTATGAATATGTTCCTGTTCTTACAAAACATAAACATATGTCATTGCTGTAAATGTCATTGCTCTGCAACTTGTGAAAATGTCAAGTCTTGTAACTATAAGTTAATGTTTGTTGTTTTTCACTTCAGTACGTATAAAAGTTGAGAAGCTAGGCTTATGGAGGCTCACACAGAAACATCAAAGTATTTACTAGGTTAAGGGTGTGTATTTTATGTAGGTGATCGTAAAGTTAGTCCCCAGGAGACTTTACTTCGTCTCGGTCACCATAACTCGACACCGACACCCTCCCGTGCTCACATCAGTCCAATGTGGATCATGTATAGAACTGCACTTTCTCTTCCTGTTCAATAGGTTTTATATACAAATTCTGATACCTTAATTATTACTTTGTTAATTAATACTTCTTACGTAATGCTTTTCGTGCATCAGTCTTCCATAGCAAACGTTACAATTTAGATTTATCATCACACGGCACGACTTGAGGTAAACTAATTTCAATACTATATACAATCACAATTAAACGTATTCATACATTCTAACCACGCAATTCCCTGCTCATAAAATAACATAATTTCCATGCTATTCAGTCACTGTTTTAACTTACTTACTGAGTTTGCTATTTGAGGAAGTTAAAAGAATTTAGATTTCAGGTATCATTGTGGTTTACTAGACGAGGGACTTCCTCACTCATAAAATATGTTATAGGTTGACACAATTTCCATGCTATTCAGTCACTAATTTAAACTTACATACCAAATTTGTTGTTAGGGGAAGTTAAAAGATTTTTGATTTCAGGTATCATTATGGTTTACTAGACGAGGGACTAGATTATGGTTTACAGGTCAGACTGAATGAGCGGTGGCTCTCACCAGAGCATGCCATTATAATATCATAGACAAACAGTTGACATCAGGTGAGAGAGGAGCTGACGACATCAACATTTCCTGTTCCGGCCCCTCCACAGCCACAGCCACGTATCCGTATCCGGCCAGTCAGCTGATTGGAGGTGCTGGGAGCCACCGCGTCGAGCGGTTATGAACCCTAATAATAGAGCAAGACCGACCATAAAACATATGTCCGCGCCATTACCGGTGTTTAGGCGCGAGGTAGCGATTACCGAGCGGAGGGGCGCGGACGGGGCGTGTTTGTTTTCTGGTGGACGAGACCGACTTTGGCTGATTTTAGACGGAGGCTCGGCAGGTAGTTCTACAAATTACGCGTAATTGTCCGCTTCGCATGTGTCTATAACATCTGTTAAATTGGACCTTCGACCCGAGTACCTGTTATTTTAAAGGAACCTAACCCAATTTGTCTCAGGTTAATGATGTAAAATTTTGCTCTCATAGGTTCTAGTCCGTCTACCTGGCAGAAGTCATTCATATTGCCTAAAAGAGGCTGTTTTATAGAAAATAAACGTTTTTATGATGTGTTAGAACTTTTTCAGTCTTTCGTAGTAATGCAATACATTCAGGTGGATGAAAATCACATGAACGTATAGGCTACTTACTGTATGTGTATACTGACATTGGTCATCACAGCATCCGTTTCAGCTTATTATACTACTCTAATTAATTATCAATAGATTTTTGGACAGACAAGTCTACATCGAAATACTGACCGGGATTTGCAGCATTGAACTTCAGGGCCCGCGAGGAGTAGGAACACTTTATACAAATTATTCATCATTGCGTAAGTCTATAGTCTAAATCTAGATACTCATAAACTGTAATTCAGTTTTAAGGAGTTGTTGGTAAATAAACTGAAATGCCAAAAAACTAAAATTTTCTTTTATGTAAGAAAGTTATATACGAGAATACAGTAAGTTGTTAAACGTTTATGTTCAATGTGAATTTGGCCGTTTCATTGGAATATTCTGTTTACAAACTATTAAAGTTTAGTTAGTTGAATGTAAGGCAAGAATATCACCAGCATTGTCTACAGTCAGACTAAGAATAATGGTAGTGTGATACCTAGCTTGTATTGGCCAATATGAAACATTGAGCGTAAATATAGGTAATACTGTAACGTTTTGAATGTACTGATGTCGGTATTGAGGAATAGTAATATGAGAGAATGCAATGCGGATGATTATACTTGAAAATGTCGGGGTTTTCAAGGATTTTATACTACCGAAGTCTGTAAAACTGTTTAATTTAAAATTCCATTTACGACTACTATGCAAACCTTACTGCTATTTCTACAGAACTGTTTGTATTAAATAAAAAGGACGCTTAGCCCCGTACGATAAGAATAAGGTACTCATGTGTGTGTGTGTGTGTGTGTGTGTGTGTGTGTGTGTGTGTGTGTGTGTGTGTGTGTGTGTGTGTGTGTGTGTGTGTGTGTGTGTGTGTGTGTGTGTGTGTGTGTGTGTGTGTGTGTGTGTGTGTGTGTGTGTGTGTGTGTGTGTGTGTGTGGTGTGTGTGTGTGTGTGTGTGTGTGTGTGTGTGTGTGTGTGTGTGTGTGTGTGTGTGTGTGTGTGTGTGTGTGTGTGTGTGTGTGTGTGTGTGTGTGTGTGTGTGTGTGTGTGTGTGTGTGTGTGTGTGTGTGTGTGTGTGTGTGTGTGTGTGTGTGTGTGTGTGTGTGTGTGTGTGTGTGTGTGTGTGTGTGTGTGTGTGTGTGTGTGTGTGTGTGTGTGTGTGTGTGTGTGTGTGTGTGTGTGTGTGTGTGTGTGTGTGTGTGTGTGTGTGTGTGTGTGTGTGTGTGTGTGTGTGTGTGTGTGTGTGTGTGTGTGTGTGTGTGTGTGTGTGTGTGTGTGTGTGTGTGTGTGTGTGTGTGTGTGTGTGTGTGTGTGTGTGTGTGTGTGTGTGTGTGTGTGTGTGTGTGTGTGTGTGTGTGTGTGTGTGTGTGTGTGTGTGTGTGTGTGTGTGTGTGTGTGTGTGTGTGTGTGTGTGTGTGTGTGTGTGTGTGTGTGTGTGTGTGTGTGTGTGTGTGTGTGTGTGTGTGTGTGTGTGTGTGTGTGTGTGTGTGTGTGTGTGTGTGTGTGTGTGTGTGTGTGTGTGTGTGTGTGTGTGTGTGTGTGTGTGTGTGTGTGTGTGTGTGTGTGTGTGTGTGTGTGTGTGTAAATATCTTCATTATGTAAAATAGATTATAACTTATATTTTTATTTAGTATTTTAACCCTATGTACAATCCTTCATGGCAGAAGGATACTAATATACTATTCATTTATAAATGTAAAGATGTCTTATTTTACCATTAAAAAGTTTTCAAAGTTTTATAGATGAAAGTGTAATACAGACAAAGTTATTCGTGATTTCTACCTCTGCCGTTTCTTTACAATATAAAATTAAGAAGGATAGAATGAAATTGGTGTTCGTACCAACAATTTTTCTGCTCGAGTATTTGTGTTTTGTTTCGTATACAACAAAACAATAATTCATATATATGTTTTTTAGGGTAAAACATTACTATTGCGGCCACTTTGTTTTAGTACTGAATGTAAAGTGAATATTGTTCACAGTTTAGAAAGACAATAACGTACAAAAATTGTAAAAGTGATTTGAAAGTCGTTTGAGGCTCTTTTCCAAGCCATTTACAAATTATTCTTACTTCTTTTCACTTGATCAATATAAAGTAATAAACAGAAGTAGTTCAATTTCAGCTCCTGGAATTTGGTCGGCTCACGTCACCATAAATGCTAAAGAAGTTAGTAGAAACATGGTTCAAAGCCGACAAACAATTAAAAATAACAAAAGAAAATTTATTGCCACAACAAACTTGACGCTTCCCCTACATTTTACAAGCCGGACCTGTCGAGTAATACAGCGTTGGTAATGGAGAAAGTAGAGCGGAACTTGCCTTTTCGTAAAATACGCGCATAATAGTGAGTCGGGGTGGTGTTGACAGCCTGGGGGACGCTTTGTGCCTAGGACAGCGAGCGGCCTAGCCTGCTGGTATTGTCAATACAGGGCAGCTCTCGCGGTCTCGGCGTGAAGTTTTAAACTTTTTTTGCACCGAGTGTCACTCAGGCCCCCCATTGTTCGGTTTAGAATGTCAATCACTATACCCATTGTTGAACAAAGATTGTATTTATTCAGCGTGAAACGTAATTGACGGATTTATCGCTTGAAAGAATTGTCTGTTTCGTTTCTTCTTTTCGTGTGAAATAGAGACGAGAACCAAGCTCCTAACCTACACTACGACACACTATGTATATTTTAAGGTACCTGTTCCTTTCTGTGAAACCTATACTTTAATTTACGTACTAATTATATGATGTTCTCGTTGTTGTAAAATAACCACAGTTATAGAAAATAGAAAACAAAATTTGGTTGTTTGGATTTTATACGTTGTTTAAGACTATTTAGTGAGAAACTGATGAATCAAACTTTTCTTTCTGTCAATGCAGTTCAATTAAGCATAATTAAGGACCTGAGACGTTTTCCATAAAATCTCGTCGTTGTCTGTCTCTATATCATAACTCCTAAATCTGATAGAAAATTCCTAAATACTTGAAAATTGGTACATAGATTCATCTTGGTATATGAAAGAGCTAAACTTTTTGGAGCGAAAAGTTCTAATGGCAGCACAGTTGCAGGTAGTCTACCCCGTAAGTAAATAAGCTATCCAAAACACTTGAAATGCGTCGTTATGCTCTATCGTGTTGTTAGATACTTCGTGGTTTCGATTTATTATTCTATAATACCGAGATGGTAAAAATATTTTAATGAGATTTGGAAGTGAAAGTCTTATAAGCAATATTTCGCATTCAGTGTTGTAGTAATTTGCAAGATATATCATAATTTTCCGTGTCTAGTTGATCAAGTCATATAGTGGGCAATATACAGAAGGCTCACTTTGATAAGTATCCAATTTCAATTTTTCCATTATTAAAGGCTCGAAGATACTGGTTTTCTCCTGAATATATTACTTTGAAGAGCATGATTAAACCCGACTTCACAACAGCCGTTTGGTATTAAATGACACATAATTAACATGTATGTACGATTCGTCATCGCATAGTTGGCTTAATGCCATTGGGAACGTGCAGTGATTTCCATACAAATTAAAATTCGACATAGTAATGCAATTAAAGGTGCAGTGAACGCTCAAGCAAGATGAGTGCAATCACTCATGCCCGCCCACGAGCATACAATAAATGCCTGCCGTCATTGGCGGCTTGGCGGGAGGAGGAAGTTCGCTGTACATCATCTGAGAGAACCTCATCTTTCGTACTTCTGTTCGCTCGTTTACGCAAATTTATTTTGTAATGCAGTTTAAATCGTCGATTAAAACATGATAACGATGTGTCGAAAGAACATAACCAAATATGATTAAATACCACAAGAAAATGCACAATGAACTATTAAGGTCATCAAATGTTATAGCATCATATGTATAAAAAGTATGTTATATTGTAACAGGCTGTTTCTTTTCAAACATTTATAAAACAAAAACATTCTTTACTAAACTTGCAAAACAGAAAATGTCGTAAACTAAACCACACTAAACTGTAATAGAATAAGTATATACAGTGTTGTCTTATGGAATAAAAAAAATGGTTGTAATGAATACAATTCATGTATGATTTTTAATTTTAAAAGTTTTAGTAACAAACATTTTAAGCGGTAAGTGTATTTAGCTATTAAGTATGTAGCTGTAAGTAATACTCAAAATACTATACCTGTGCGTCTGTATTACAGTATATAACATAATCTGAACTTCGCCACATTCATGAAAATATTAGGTTTTCGTCTGGTAGGATGACGTTGATTTGAATTGTATTTACAGGTCTGATGGTTAAAATATGCGACAAGTGTTCCAGTGTATTAATATGTTACTGAAAAAATAGTTTGATACTCGCCTGTGCCAGGATCTTATCAAACAGAATAAAGGGGAGAGACAATACAGTATGAGGTTGATTGTACTGATAAAAAGTGCAACGGTCACAGACAGGATTTGAACCTGCGCTATCCCTAACTTAGACCCAAAGTCCAACGACTTTGACCGCTCGGCCATCGGCACTCCCAACGTTTTTAGTATCTAGACTTCTAGTCATACCAAGAATAGTGTGGGTGCCAATCGGTGCTTTTTTATTAAAACTTCTTCTGTCGATTTCACACAAATTATGTCGTGTGTTTATATAAGGCAAATTAGCTCTCGTCTCAAGAAATATAAAGTAGACCTAACTAACCTACAGATCTATTTCTCACTCATTTTGAATCTGGTCTGGCTTTAAACCTGTGCTTTAAAATAGCATGTTAAAACCACACATAAAAAACGCCAAGCAATGACGAACTACTTACTTATTTAAATGATCAAAGTACTATACAATTAATTTCTATAAACAAACATATGACACACCACATAGGCCTACTGGTTCTGTAACTTGTTGTGGCAAACATATCACGTACTATAGTTATAATATATTACAGTTCGACTTCTGATTGACTAAATGTCTGTTGTTCGGTGTCACTACACAAACTCCTAATGTAATCTTTCTTACTGCTTAATTTGTGTTGTCTTAGATATTTATGCAAAACAGTATGCTAACAGTTAAACTCAGGGATCCAGAATATAAAAGTAATAAAAAAGCAATCCATTCAAATTCAAGCTTCAAAATTGAATGTTTGATAAAAAAATATGCTTGTGTTTAGTACAAACTTGTTTGGACAAACCATGGTAAATGTCACTATACCGTTCTCACCATTAACTAAAATGTAAAAAATTAAATATAATCTAGTGCTCATTAATAAATGACAATGATGATATAGTGGAGAGTACCAGTACACCATCACGCAGAGGAAAGAGAATTTAATAGGGTATTGGTGATTAAACGAAGAACAACGACAATAAAACAATACTAAACCGATCAATTACGGAGTTATAAACTTATCTTAGGGAGGAACTTCATTTTTAAATCCCTACTTAGTGGCCATAATAGCTTTACTGCCTGTTATGATTGCATCATTTCAAGCAGTTTATGTTCGTTTGCTAATCAGCCATGACCTCGCTTCACGCACAAACGATTACAAAACAAAAAAACTTCCTTCGGTTTTCACAAATCCAGAAGTCGGTGAATGTAAGAAAGGAATGGAAGGCAAAGATGATTAGAGGAACGTTTAAATGTGAGCAACAAAAGCGTCGGAAAGAATAGCCGGGCCACGTCACGGAACCGGTTCCTGGCTGAGTTTAAACGATTCTTTTATTGTACGACCAGAAGGAGAGTGGGTGGCTCCAGCTTCAGCTCCAGGTCCAGCTCTCACAATCCGATCGCATCAGATAATCTCTCGTCATCGCTCTTGCATATCATCATATTATATACTCGAGTCCTTATGGTCAACACCAAACGTACCAATTCTATTGCATCATGTGTGATGTACACTATTCGTTTATTGCACAGGAAGGAGAGCATGTGGCTACGGATTCAGCTCCAGGTCCAGCTCTCACAATCCGATCGGATCAGATAATCTCTCGTCATCGCTCTTGCATATATTATTGCAATATTGCATCATATTATATACTCGAGTCCTTATGGTCAACACCAAACGTACCAAGTCTATTGCATCATGTGTGATGTACACTATTCGTTTATTGCACAGGAAGGAGAGCATGGGTGGCTCCAGCTCCAGCTCCAGGTCCAGCTCTCACAATCCGATCGCATCAGATAATCTCTCGTCATCGCTCTTGCATATCATCATATTATATACTCGAGTCCTTATGGTCAACACCAAACGTACCAATTCTATTGCATCATGTGTGATGTACACTATTCGTTTATTGCACAGGAAGGAGAGTGGGTGGCTCCAGCTCCAGGTCCAGCTCTCACAATCCGATCGGATCAGATAATCTCTCGTCATCGCTCTTGCATATCATCATATTATATACTCGAGTCCTTATGGTCAACACCAAACGTACCAAGTCTATTGCATCATGTGTGATGTACACTATTCGTTTATTGCACAGGAAGGAGAGTGGGTGGCTCCAGCTCCAGCTCCAGGTCCAGCTCTCACAATCCGATCGCATCAGATAATCTCTCGTCATCGCTCTTGCATATATTATTGCAATATTGCATCATATTATATACTCGAGTCCTTATGGTCAACGCCAAACGTACATTCATTACAAGTTCATTAAATTATGTGTCATTTACAGTATTAGGGACTTTATTGTACTACCAGAAGGAAAGTAGGTGACTTCAGCTTTAGCTGCAGGTCCAGCTCTCACAATTCGATCGTTTTACTACTTATCTCATCATAGTTAGCAGTCTCAAGATATTCCAATCCATTTTTGTATAAATGGGACTATACATTCTGCTTTACCAGAAAGTTAGTGCCTAATTATTTATTATCTGTAATATCCTTTATAGATGGTGAGTGCTTTAATTTTGTAAAGATTTCTACAAAGTATGGTTTTGAAGATTTTTAAAATATTAAAGAACTATTATTAACCACGACGTTATCGACAGAGTGTGATGACAAGGTGTATTATTTATTTCATAGAAGTTTAGCGAGTTGAAAAAGATGCTTGGTGGTATACTAAGGCCAAATATACGTTACATACAACTTAATCGTGTTTGTGGCAATTGCCGATTGTGAAACGTGATGTTCCAAGGAATTAAAGACTCGAGAGATAATATGCGGCTGTGATAACGAGCGTGCATGATTGACGCGACTGACACCGACACCCAGGCCCAACTCTCGCTGCGGCAAGGTCGCTCTTGTCAATTGGTGCCGCCATTTTGTCACGGTGGTGCTGCCCGCAGCGCTATTCCCACGAAGGCCTAACCAGCCTTGGCGTCCGCAGCAGATCTTGCGGGCTCTCCAGCTATTCTTTTCATCAGTCTGGGAGTCAGTGTGATTGATGTGTTACAGTTTGCAGTATTCAAAATGTGAATAACGACATATTGTGTAATCGTTCTAATTCACAATCCTGCTCGTTTGATTACCCCCTTTAAGTTTTTACACTTACGTAGAGAATAGTGTTTCACCAAACATATGTGTTAATAGCCTTCATTAGCTAATTATACTCTCGTATACTAATTATATAGTATAATAATCTTTTCGTATAGGTAACAAAGTTTTATTAACAGATAAATTATATGCTTGTTTTAGTAGGGTTTAAATCACTTTTGTATTATTTCAACTAAAAATGTGGGAGAACATTTCAACTCAATTATTACGAATAGCATATTACTATATAAGAAATTGTTTACGTTATTTTGTTAATCTTTGTTTGAAAAAATGTTAATACAAGCAACTAATTATTCAAATTATTAAGAAATAAAGAATAATAAATTATTAGTTTTGAGCCAAATTAAAGTTTTATAAGTGCTATGAATGATTCTTTCAAACAAACTTACTAAAAATGTGTAGTCAGATTTATTTAAAAGCAATAAATGCATTTTTGTTTTCTAACCGGCAAATGAAAACGATGCCAGTTAATTGCGATCTAAACTAGTTAATATTTACATTATTTATAATCACAGTTTTAGGATATAACTATAAATATATTGCCAAATATAACTGAAACGCTGTAGAAGTTATCAGAAATAAGATAACGAATATTTTTGGTTCACAGAGAACTTAAAAACTTAAGTCGAAGAGGATTGAAAACGTTCTGCAAGATAAATACCAGACAACCCACTGGTGGAGAGAGAGAGGGAGAGGGACCACGACCGGTAAGTAATAACTCCATCCCTCTATCTGACCATCGACATCGCCTGAGTGGTCCGGCTCGGTCGTCCAGTTCTCATTTCGCCGACGATGGAACAAGAGAAATGAACAGCATCAGTAGAATTGGCCGCTATTAGGAGACCAGCTTCCTGTAATGGACTGGCATTGTGCGATAAGTGTGAACCCGCCAAAAGAAATCCGATTGGGCTCGTAAACGTGTACATTTGTATCGAACCATTTCTAATTTCCGCCAGAGCGAGTGCTAATGTGTCTTCTGTTCGTGACGTTTGTGGGTCAAGGCCATTATCTTCGTAAAGCTCTAATCTTGGGACGAATCTGAGACCGTGACTTATCTGTGACCCGGAACGTCACGTTCGTGACTGATACAATACTGGCATAGATATATCGATTTCCATTTCCGTACTGGAATATTCTTTTAGTCCATTGACCGTTGTTGAATAAAAACAGCAGATTGAGAAATGTATTAAGGTTTTCATTGTCCCTTGTACTCCTAAACAAATTTAATATAATGTCTGATAGTATCATGATATGTCCCACCATGATAATTGTCGGTTAGTATAATTATAATAAAGTATTTGTAGCCAGTGATGAGAACAGAAATTCTTCAACAATCTAAAATGAATAAAAGGTCAATAAATAAAAACATCATTTGTCAAGTAACAAACTTCGAAAAGTCTTTATGCAACATTTCCATATAGCTACATGTGTGAGTCATGTCACTTGTTAAAATGTCATGATTGTAAACACTTTGTTTATTAACTTATTTTACGATTTCCTCGTTGCCATCATGCTAACACTCAAATCCCATAAAATGACATGCACCATTATAGAACTTAATGTTGCCTATACAGAAACGAAGCTTCGTGCAAAATGTTAGTCTGTATGTCAGTTCGTATATGTATAGTGCATACAGAACGACTGATAGACGGATGTCATATAAGTTTCTATGACAATTCGACTGATTGCTGATATTGTAAATTGCTTGTTTGAAGATAAAAAGTTTCAACATTTTATTTATATAAAAATAGTAATTTTGTCTGGAAGTGTATAAAATATATTTATCAGTAGTTCCTTTGGAGATAACTGTAAACATAAAAACTGTAATTCACATAACTTTTCAAAACAAAGCAATACATACGTAAAATCTGTCTTTAACAGTACAATTCCTCTGTAATTGGCAGTTAACAAGTTTAACAATGTTGCAAACGTTAGTAACAATTCTGTAACAGCGTAACTCAACAATTTAAAATGTAAATTAGTTTTTAAATAATGTTCAAGTTCAAGTTCGAGTTCAAAAATGTTTATTTTTTAAAAATACACAAAGAAATACATATTCCATGAGTTCTGTTGAACTCACGTGGAATAAATAAGGTGGCATGTGATTTATGGTATGCAACCATTCTTCTCTACAGCTAAATACACAAATTTATTAAACTTATCTTTACAGAATTATAACAAGTTATAACCAATAGCATAGAATAACCAGCTAATATTAACATATGAAAAATAAATATAATATATAATAACGATTACTAGTAATAAGACATTTAAATAAACGAAATAACAAATAAAGAAAAAAAATTAGTATAAATCTAAATAACAAATAAAATTATTAAAATTCAGTTCATTCTAACAGCCAATAGAGCTGGACACCGGTCTGGGTACACTCACCTGAACACAAGTTATCCAACCACAATTACACTAGTACCGACACCAGCTTAACATGATAATTGACAATAACATAATCCAAAAAGCAACAACAATAAAAATACTGAAATAGCAACAACAAAATAGCTGAATGAGACAATAAGAAATAGAACAATTTAACAACAAACAATAACACACTTACAACTTTATAGTTGTTAGTATAATAGTTATGAAATGTACTGTTTAACATTTTATGTTATCTTATTTAACATTTACAAATAATAACAAAATAGAATAACAAGATATATAATATATATATATATATATATATATATACAATAAAAACATGTAAAACAAAAGGTATTACAATAAAACAGCAAATAAGAAATAAAACAATACTTATACATATTAATTAAAATCTCACTTTATGTCTCTATATTAATGAAATAATTTACACATTTCTTTGCTTTAATTTTAAACATCGGTTTACTGCCATAGATTACACTATTACTTAACTTCCTTATCATTCCATTGTAAATCTTCCTCCCTCTATAACAGAACTGTCTACGCTTTATATCAGCAACCACAACTATGCTAATAATCTTTTTAATGATTGAAGAAGTTATCAAGTTTCAAAGTAAACGTACTTGTAGATCTCGTCCTTGAAGTGAATTCTTTAAAACTCGTACTTACTCAGAAATGTATGTAAATGCATTGGACATGACAGTGTATATAGTTTTCAAACGTTATATTATTAGTTTGTAAAAATAAGTAAGTTTTTCTGTCTTTTTAACAAAGTATATTGTTCAGACAGCAAGTCTCTGAGACATTTCAAAATGCTGCAAACAGAAGATACGTACCTCCAAAATGTATAATTCCAAACCTTAACGCACTCCAACCGATGATAAAAATGTAGCTGTCTCAGATATTCACTCTTTAGGAAATTTCTGAAAAAATAAAGAAAATAATTGATTTTTGTAAAATTTGACGTCAAATATTTTATATGTTGGTGTAATTTTAATTTTTAATCAATATACAAGCGCAAGTATTTAGTGAAACTACAATTTTCAATTTTTGAGCAAGAACATTTATACAAACATTGACATACAAATTGTATTTCATAAGACTGTAAAAAAGGGAAAGAATAACTTATGAAACTTAATTGAATGTTTTAACTAACCTTGTTTAGGTTATGTGTACAGAGATAACATATGTATACGCTGGGAGTCAATTTATTAGATCACTAGACAAGCTTTTTGTATACCGATATCTCTGCATTTATTAAATGCATACATTATCTTTTGTAACATCCCAATATCATGGTTACAACGTCATCGTTATTAATGGTAGTAAACAACTGACGGGAGGTGAAGTACTCCAAGCAGGAAAATATTAGGATGCCATATGATGATTACTGCGTACATTTCGCTATCCTCTTAAAGGTCTAAGAATGGTCTAATTGAAATTCACGACTTTTCTGATTTGGTACTGTGAGTTGCGATGGGATAATGAGATGAAATTTCTCCCAAATTCTCATGACTGCTCATGAGGAACTTGGTATCCTGATCTCATTATCTAGGCAAGTGTAAGTGCAGACGCTCTTGTTGAAGACAATCAGCGACCAGGGTGTTCTTTTTGAAGACCACGAGTGATCTGGCTGGTTCAGTAGCAGGAATTATAAGGAATTTCTTCCATATCCACTGCTGATTTTAGCAATTATTGAGACCAGTGTAGACATCTCTCATCGCCAATTGATTCCTCTGATCAGGAGGATACTGAGGGACATCTGGAGATACTAGATCCAAAAACATAAAAAAGGGTAGAATATGAGTGTTTCTTCCTGTCCAGCATATCTAGGGACAGTTAGAATTATCTCCCATCCAGATAAGATTATCAGTGCTACATATCACGTAGTTGGAGTCCTTTTCCACTGGTAAGAGTGAGTGAGGAGATAAGCATATGTTGCATATCGCTTTTTGGTATCTCCTATATGATTAGTGATATCACATACTTATTCTTCAGTTATGGATATCAATGAGAAGTGATAAACTAGAGTTGGATTTATCTACAAACCGTAATTACATGGAAAGTTAGAGAATTAAATAATAAAAAAAAACAAATAATTTTGTACTAATTGTACAAAGTTGAGTTTTTACAATTGTATTATCTTATAGGGTTGATAGACTACAAGCTTGTGTATTTCCGTAGTATAAAACGTGTTGGCTTGAATTCAAGCAGCGGGATCTAAGCGTAATATTCAATTTTACTATATAGATAAGACGACCTTACTTTATATTAATTATATGTTTTAACTAAAAACTTAGATTTAAATTCATTTAGCAGTTCTTTGATAAGACATAAATCAAATTTTACGATATAATAACATAGCCTTATATAGTATAAACTTACAAAATGAAGTACAAATCTTTAAGCTTCGGGTTCTTAAATAATTATAACTGTTTCTTTATTCTTAGGATTGCTAAACATTTTTGTTCGAGTGTACTAATATATACTGTAGAAAATACATTTAACGTAGTATCTTTACAGCAGATACAATTTCAGTTAAGAAAATGTTTTTGTGTATTTTATAATCAGTCTGAGAGAGAGTAGGCCTAGTATTTCTTCGTAGTTGGTTAAATTCTGAACGGAATAGGATTTCGTTTTATATAAATTTGGTTTTGTATAGATTTTATTATATACTCCATTATGGGCAATATTATATTATTGTGATGTAATATTATTAGTAATTGGAAGTAAAAACGTTAGAAAGACTGTAACCAGATATAACATATGGTTATAAATAATTATGTAATTAACTTAATATCGTGTCTATAAAGTACTGTAGTTACTATGTTAATTGTAATAGCTGTTAGATTGAGTGAACGTATTACATCAACAAGCGTTAATCAATGCTCCTGGAGAGAAGACGTCGGAATTTGAATCTGAGTTAGAGATACAAATTCTGTCTGTGACCGTTGGACTTTTCATCAGTACCATCGCCTTGTACTGTATCGATGTATCGCCTCTCCCTCTATTCTGATTGGTAAGATTCTCGCACCAGCTA
Source organism: Homalodisca vitripennis (assembly GCF_021130785.1). Lineage (NCBI taxonomy): Eukaryota > Metazoa > Arthropoda > Insecta > Hemiptera > Cicadellidae > Homalodisca > Homalodisca vitripennis. The sequence goes on from NC_060210.1 coordinate 176,647,727, forward strand.
GTGGTCCATGAGGAGGGGCAGAATAAGATTTAAAAGGGGGTTGGCGTCTTGAAACAATAGAAAACCGTACTAAGTGTAGTTTAGAGATACGTTTTAGATGTATATCGCTAAACAAATGCTTATCAGCAGAAATTTCGAAACTTTTCAATATGGTTTTGAAAGTCATTACATAAATATTATTTAAATCGATTCGTCACAGTTTTGGTTAATTGAATTTAAGTGTTTGTACCAACTCAAAACACTATATATTATAATATCGATAGAAATAAAATACGTGATAAAATAGCAATCGAGTACGATTCTGGGTCAACCACATCATGTTGTGTTCAATCCATGATTTCTATAACATCTAACTGTATGTTATGTGCACTTTAGTTTTGTAAAAGATTATGGTTTTTTGTTCCTGTACTAATAAATTATTTTACAATTTTTTTCTGAATTCATCCGCGTACTATGTCAAGAGAATAGCTAATTTATCTCTGTAGCCTACTCAGGAGGGAAGACGTGAGTGAAGCAAACATAATAATATATATATATAAGAAGTAAGCTGAGGAAAACCCCACTTCAGTGTATCGATTCAAGTGACAAATAATCAATGAGTCACTCATCATATGGACAACAGACAAACAAAAAGGCTGCCTGATCACTCCACTGGACATGAATAAAATCCAAATCACTACTGTAGCTTCGTGTAAGGCCATAGTTTACACATCTGCTAATCTCTGCGAAACTTCGAGATAAGGTCATAGAACACTGCTAAATAATAAACAAAGAATACTATGAGGTATAACTAATAAATAATCTACGGCAACACAATCAGTTATCATCTTTTTTGGAATAACCTGAACAAGACACAAAAAGTCACTAAGAGAAACAGTCAAGTTTTAACAGAACATCTGAACCCTACAGAAGACACTTACTGAGAAAAACAGACACACTCCTTCTAAAAAACTGACCTTACATTCTACCACTATAGGAAGAAACAAACAAACTCTGACGAAAGAATTTATTGCATCACAAAAGGATGTTGCTTTAAATTCCACACAACTAAACTATTTTTAGGAACAATCAACAAAAGAAGACAAACGCAAAAGCTAAAGAGTGCGCATCAAGGATTTAAACCAGGCCTGTAACAAAAATCAACCCAGCTGTCAATAGACATACATCAATACTGCACCAAAACATGCATAGATTATCACAGAAAATAGAATGGTGAAACCACTTCTTAACCACCACACTACCTTACATCCTAATCTTGACTGACATAGCTGAAAACAAATTAGAATTCTTAATACTAGCATAGTTTCGAATATTCATTAGTTTCAGAATACAGTAAAAAAATTACCGAAACGGGGTTCATTGTCATATTCTGGCCACTAAAGACCAAAAGCCTGAAAAGAACCTAATTGTGATTCCCTAAAACATCCTAACATCCTAGTCCCAACTCAAGAATAGACTAGTGTTCTGTAGCAAACACATTCTTGCTCCTAGTGATAGTTAGGATCGGAAAACGATCCCCAATACCGTCTACAATACAATACTTGACTTCCTTGAGTGAAATATGTGGACACATTACCATATCAACACAACCTGTCTAGTACACTTGTTATTCGACTTAGTACAGTGTATAAGGCTGTCTCATAAAGATGAAACTTCTAAGACAGAACCTGCCCCAATGACTGATACTTCGCCGCGTTCTTGTCGTGCGAACCAGTCAGACCAGGAACTCCACCTCAACTCAATATCCGTGTGTCAATAACACATAGGTCACCATAGCGGGCTTCAGGCGCGGCGGCGTCTTTCATAGACTGTCGGACAACTACTCCAGCGGGACAGTCCAATGAGCATCGGATAAAGTCGCTATGGCTGTAACGCATATATCATCATGACAATTAATGCAGTCACCATGCGTCCTGTAGCCACTTTGTATTACCTATGACGAAGCAGTTCAGTACTTCTACGGCACTGGAGTTTTAAATGCAGTCTCCCCATTACAGTACGTATACAGGCAGCTGATTGGAAGATGGAGAAATGAAACATAATCCAAAGAGGAATTCTGTATGAACCGAGATCACTAATACCTACTATTGAAACGGTTATATCCGTTACATTTATTATATATATATGCTTATGATCACTCTTTTTGAATTTAAAATGGTTGAAGAATGATGAATAACAGACTCGTAACAGACATGTAAACTTAGAACTGAAAATTACAATAGACAAGCATTTTCTATTTTGTTATTCTCGAGTTGAGAAATATATACGCGAACTTAATTTATTGAGATTGATTTACATTTATGGTATTTTAAATGTTTTGAAAACCGAACTCTTATAAATCATCCAACAATAATTCTCCCGATAGTGTTTTATGAAAGTGAGTCGTAATGTGGTCGAGTTGTTCATTTATTAGTTGATAATGATTTTACCACTATTATAAGCTTTTATATGACATTATCGGTATTCTTACTGTATCAGTAAAGGGAACACGCTGGTATGACAATGCACGATTTTAAAGCAAACGTAGATTACACAAAACATCCAGAACTGATAACTGATCACTGATAACCACTCTGCCTGTTTTTGATCACAAAGCGAAAATAATACCACACTCGAGGTCGGTTGTATTTGTTTTCATGCTCCAGTGTTAATTAAAACATAACAGCGATGAAGTGTTTAATTATTTTTAAATCTCTGTCTGTTTGTTTGGAAGGGTTTCGTAACGAACTGTCTTCCTTGCTTTTCCATTTACAGTTTATCTTACCTTTGCTTCAGTAACTACAACAGAACAAATGTCAACAAATAATTTAGATAAAATGAATCTTGATTGTATCGGGAGAAATTAAATCAGAATACGTTATGATAATTACAAATCTCGTATACACTATAACTTTTTGTTTAGTAAGATTCTCAACGATTCCCGTTATTTAAAAATATAATATTGGCATATAATCCAATATTTTAATTCTGTGTATCTGTCCGCAATGTATCTAGAAAACGAACTATCCTATAGACTTGAAATTGAGCATGAAACTTCATTTCTATATGAGGAACACCTAAATGTGATATGACTAAGGGATGGAGAGTATGTTTACATTTGTCTTATGAATAACTACTGTGGCAACAAGGAAATAGTAGAATAAATAGATACTCTTATCATAACGAGTTTACTTCCAAATCTACACCACTAGAAACATATATAGCTTATTGAAAAAGAAGAGAATAATGATAAGATAGTGTTTTAATGCTTGTTTACACATGAAAAGTTTACATTTATCAAGTTTTAAAAGAACTTTATGTCCACTATTAATGAAATTATACAGCTAATCTGTGTCTGTAGTTCCTTTATTACAATATAGGGCGGATTTTCATTGTTGTTAAAACCTTGTTAAGCTCGCGTAAAACACGAAATCAGGTATCATTTTAATGTAATCCTATAAGCATGACAACATCCCGTTTGGTTTTCGGACTAATGTTTGGTTTTAATTAACAACGTCGTACATGGCTGCCACACCCGGCTCTATAATCAATGTATTGTTATAATTAATGGTTTCATTATATGTACAAAGAAAGCAGTGTTATCGCATTAGAACCAATCAAGTTTTGCATTTTATGTCGTCAATTGAAATCAATACGTACCGTGAATATACTGTGTCAAATTCATCAAGAATGTGAAAGAATGCTTAATTGACTTAAGAAATGTATCCCACTATTTGGAGGAAGACCCTCTTGCGGCAACAAAACAAAACTATTAGCGAGAGTGAATACACCGATGACGTGTCGTGTTTTATTTAACAAACAAGTGAGATAAGGAACGGAAATATTGCTAGAGAAGTCACAGAAAAAGTGTTCATTGTTCGTTAACTGAAACAAATGAGTAGTATAACTCATCAAGGTAACTAATTGTGACCTCCGACAAAAACCGACCGTTACGCACTCTGCAGGCATCTCCTCTAATTAACCAATACACCAGATATAATGTTTCACTCTGCATATGCATGAGCTTGTCGCGTCGCAAAGCAAGTGCGCGTTCCTCGTCTTTATAACTATAACCTGCGTTTTAATAACCGGCTTCCTCTTTTATACCTTCACTCGGCATACGTTCTCATGTGTCGCGAGGCTCATTTGGGCTTATGCTTACTTTAGTTGAACCTGTGATAATCTGGTCCGAATTCATAGCTTTAAATCTTGGTCGTAATCGGCATCTTTCCTTCAGACCCTTTGGAAGTTAAATACTATATAATATTCATAATATTAATTAATAATTGTCATTCACATTCAGATAATTATTTCAATTTCTAAACATGCAAATTATTTGAATTATCATACAATATGTGATACCTGTCTTATTAACTGTAAAAATGGTGGACGTTCTGTATATATATATATATATACGAAACGCTTTTCAAAATATTTCAAGATACAATCAAGTGTATGCATGTGTGTCGAATATTTAATATTTTTAGAAAGTAACTAGCATAGTTTTCTTATTTTTCTTAATAGTTGTTTGAAGTCAAATTAAATATATACATACGTAGATTTTCACACAATTTTCAATATATTTACAGGGCAATGATGAATAAAATCAAAATCAGACAATTCTCTCAGAACTTCAACATTGGTTCGGATTCAGAATTACAAAACCTTTAAGTGTAGTGACATTGGCATTTTTATTTAAACAAACCAGTACTACCCTTCCTTCCACTGACTTTTGTTCAACCGTAATATGAAGACTAAATATTTTTATGTGAGTTTTAGAAGATTGTTAATGACCTGTATTTCGCTAAACTTCGAGGGGATAGCCTGCGTTCAAAGCAACATAGGGACAAACTGAACTGTCAAAAAACCTGATAAAGTAGCAACCAAATAATGTTTTTAAATAGAATCAAAACATTATAGTGAACTTGAATAATTCTATTGAGAAACCTCCAAATTCCATTTTTGCACACATGAAGATAACCGAATAAAATAAGCTACACTGTTATAAGTACGTTGGCACAAATCTTAATTGTCTGTCATGCTCGATAAAGAAAATTAACTTTAATGTACAATAAACCTCATCTGCCGGTATGTAGCTATGGGTTCTTATAATATTTTGTCATTGTATGTCTCATTTGTACCTTATAGGTAAAAACAGCATATCTTAAACGGCAAAAACGCTTAGACTGTTAATGAATTAAATTCACAGTTTAGTAATGCTTTTAATTGTCCTGTCATCATCAGTTATGTTCTGGACATATAAATAATGAAATATGCATAGTCAGAGCGATGTCCCTCGCAGTCCCCCTCGCAGCCTAAGCGCGTATAAACAGAACAGCATGCAATTACAGTGCTTACACGACGATAATATCATAGCTTATAGTATATACTTGTTTGTTTTATAACAAAAACAAAGTCCAGTGCTGACATAACGGTATGAAACTATTTTATAAACTGTTTTATGTTGAAAAACAGGGACACCATGGTCATATTCTTTTTAACTGAGTTTCTAAACTCTCAAGAGAAAAGTGATAGCCAATGGAATATGTTTCCATCCCCTGATCAATATTGGATTTATTTTTAAAATACAGTATTTTGCGTCAATGAAGTCGGACAGTGAAACAGTTTTTGTACGAACCCATGAAATAACTCGAATTTCTCTCCAAAATTCTCTGATATGTTATTGAATAGCTCCAGTGATTCCAGTTAGAATTAAGCTATTTTGGGTCAGGTTGGAGAAATCCTTAAGTCCTTAGCTTTTCAGTAATGAGTGATGGGGTTTTATGTACGAGCCTATAGAAATATAGTGTAGTATAGAAATGGAAGTGGGCACATTTTAGGTACATATTATGCAGGTTATAATTAACAGCTTCAGATTAGCGAAATTGCTAATGGCTATTATTTTGACACTTCATGCATGAACAATTCTGGCTCAAATAAATTATATTTCTTAAGGTAAGGTTGATTTTGCCTTGTTGCCAAAATTTGTATATTTATAGTCATTGTAATTTAGTCCAGCCTTTGTATTGTTGGTGCCATAAAACAAGAAAACGTAAATAACTAGATTATCTGAGAAGCTTATTTCGGTCATAAAGCGTCTGCTTTCTACCGTTGTAAATTATGTCCAGTTAGAAATATTTCTGGTGCCCAGTTGAGTTTTCTTTGTTGTTCTGACCGAGAAAATATATAAGTAAGGTGGTTTGAGAATTCTATTTGTCCCAAAAAATACAATTGAGATATGTTTTTAACAATCTTTAAATGTATAACAAAAGTTATATAGTACCAGAAATAAGAAGTTTTATTACTCTCAAAATTATTCTATGGTTTTAAGACTTAAGATGAACACTAATAAAAATTTATAGTTTAACTAAACATATGTTTGTGCTGTCATAACTCAATATTTTCATTTAAAAGTTGGTTACATGTGCCAGGGGTTTTCAATGAATAACATGTTTTTGAATTGCATTTCTTATGTAAATTTTCCAAACTACAAGACCAGAGGGGCAGAGGCATGAGGCCAAAGAGAAAAATACTCTGTTAGTGTACCTCTAGGGCAGAGGATAAACCTATGTACTAAATGTCAGTCAGTCTACTCGTATAAAAATGTATAAGGTCGTTTTGCTTTTATTCAGTTATAAGTTGTATTCAAATAACTATATCAATGCACTCTTATTTGTATCAAATATTTTACGCGAACACAATGTTTTGTAATTAAGTTATATTACCTCAAATATACTTGTCTTGTAGTTAAAGCCGAGACATTTGGATTTGTTTTCGATTTGTTCAATTTACAAGTTTTCTTTACCTCAATAACCATTAAGTAGTTCATGCACTATATCAAGACAGAATTAGTTGTGAAACCCAGTTTACCTCATAAAAAACTGAGCTTGCCAATACAGACTTACCAACCATCCACTCAACGAATAACAACGAATGTCACTTTGAGTGTGTCAAGACAAGATCACTGCCGCATCCCTCTATTCTCTACACTCCCAAGAGAATTGCAGTAACGAGATCCCTACGAAACCAATATATTTCCATTACTATAGCTGGCATTAGGGATTTAAAAGCAGAACAATCAAATTACGAATGTACATCAAATAGTATCTTGCAGTTGTCTAAACAACAGTTTTTTTAAATAATTAGAATTTTAGGAATCTTCCTACTGCATATTGCACATCCTCAGTAGCCACACTTATGGAAGAGTCCTAACAGAAACAACAGCTATTGTAATATGAGGTAAAAGTTCTGATAAGAAGAACTTTGGAGAAAGTCGCGTTAGCTTCTAAGCTATCGCTAGTCTTGAGTCAAAAGTTGTATGCCTGAAACCGATTAAGTTGGATACCCATCGCATTGTAGTAAAAGACAAAGTTGCATATCTAATAGATATAGGAGGCCTCTATAACCTTTTGCTTCTTTCTACTGAGGTTTTTAAACTGTCCATAAAATTGCTATTATTCATTTTAATGGTGTTCGAAGAAGTACTGATAAAGAAACTTGTATAACATTTTGTATACAATTTTCATTTTAACCTTTTATCATTCACCAGCCAATGGATTAGTTAACATTCAAACTATATATTTTTGTTTACTTACCATTAGTTTATTTACGTGTATTTGACTTGACTATGTTTCACATAAATTATGTGTTGTGTTGAATACTGATAAGTTGAGCTCGCTGTTAATTAAAACCAAACAAGTGTAAGAGAACGACAATGTTTACTTTAGGAGCGGTAATATTGCAGTGTAGGTAAACTTTGTTAGTACCTGCTGTTATCGGATTAAACCGATTTGATTAACAATTTGGGTCAAATAATCTTGTGTTGCTCTTTGGAGGAGATGTAAGAAACGAATTGTGTGTAACCATACTGAAAATATTTGTTAATTTTATGTTTTATTTAATGTAAAATGTAGGTTCCTGCAGAAGTTTTAAGTTATATTATTTTTAAATCACAAATAAAACTAGTGCATACAAATACGTTGATCGATGTATACGTTATTAATAATTCAGCTCAGCGTTTGCTCCTAGCAACCGAAAATATCTATCTATCTAATATCTTGTTTCGCTCGTGACTTATTCTATAAGATTATTATTTTATTTATTTACTATTGTGAGTAGCAATAGCAGAATAGGATCTCCCGCACGCACTGAAATAGCAGACATAAGAAAAATCAGCTCCGCCTGTAAACAATTTCTGATAAGTCCGCTTGTCGCAAAGTGAAGAGAACGAGCGCAGGGTAATTGGTGAATCTATTCGCAGGTGAACCGTTCCAGAGTTATCGGTCGATCGTAAGTCGTCGCTCGTTTAAATATAATTAACCTATCCTAGAGAGGCCCTGGCTCGGAGCAGTTTAATAGCTTAAACGTGATCACCCGACGAGTTTATTGAAAGTCCACCGGGTAACAAATCCGCAGAGCATGACCGCTCCATGGCATTGCACGCTATTTACGACAGTCTTTGTTCATACCAGTCTAATTATGATATTGTGCAGTCCCGACTTAAAATAACACGGTCTAAATAATGTTTCTTCCCGTCATATACACAGAGTTATTTATATCTGACACTAAATTACCTCTCTTTCCCGCACTCTTTATCCTGTTTTATGGCCCGGTGCGGTCAGAACGAACCTCCTTGGTCGGCGTAAATGTTGTACTCTAACCCGCTATTGAATCACAGGTAACTAAAACAGATCACGAATCAATCACTTTTGTACAATTTCATCCACGGAAGGTAAAATAATGTAGAGTGTGATAGCATTAATAACAAAGCAGAAGTACGCCAAACTACGGGTCGCGTACAAGACTTCGCTGAGGTTCCTTGCAACATTTCAAATCTAAAGCTCATTTCATCCTCGAGATGTCCTTCAGAAATGTAACCATACATATCATCATACAGAAAACATTTACCTCTGGCAGAAAATAGAGGCATTGTATTGCTTACTGAGTGATAAGTTTTGATCACGCTTAGTCAAAATCTATGACTAAAATGCTGCATCATAGAACTCCTTGTCTATGTAGAAATGAAGTTTACTGAAAATTTTACTTTCTGGAAATGAAATTTTTCTATAGATAACTTGCTACATGGTAAATTTACAATTTCCTTTATTAAGTTAGGTTTATTTGCAGTTTTCAAATAATAAAGGTTCCAGTGAGGTACGAATGAAATGAAATGAAAAATTCTTTATTTTTACAGGCAAAGTTAGGGCCACATGGCCCTTTCTTACACTTAACCTGCGACAACTTAAAATTTCAAACATTAAATAAATATTATCTTAAGAATAAAACAAAAAATAATAATGATAATAAAATAAAGAAGTAATTACATTTACACAATGTGGTGAAATTAATGTAATATTTTAACGTGTTATAATTAAAATTTAACACATTAATAAATTAACTATCTCTATTATTCTTAAAACATATAAAATAAAATTATATTTTTAATATACAAATAAATTAAAGTATTTATTGCTAATGAATCCTAACTGTTATCACACATAATTTCACATTCATCCCTCTGCCATCGTCACGCCCACGCTCAGACCGGAACTGCCTCGGCTAACCGCTCAAGATACATATCCTTCAGTTTCGCCACAAACCGGTAACGGCTATCGATGGAAGTAATTGTTTGTAGTTTGTAATTGTAGTGTTTTATTCTGTCATTTAATTCTACCAATTTAAAAATGTTCGCAAACGATCAGGCAAAACCCGTACAGTTGTATTACAATTCTAGTTTATATTACAAACATGTTATTAGTTAATATTATAATATTATGTGGCAAGATTATCAAAGAAGATCTTGTTAATTGCTTTTAATCTTGGCAAGTATAAAGTATAAAAGTTTCTAAATTTCAAACTTCTTGTAAATGATTGGAAAACTGTGTATGAAAAGAAATAATGAGAAAGGATAAAGCAATAATGATTCCATTTTACGTACAGTCAAATTTAATTCTACTTGAACGAAATTCGATCTCATTATAATAAACAGTATATTAAATTAATACTTCAGCTAACTTACAGTTAAATCGCAAAGTAAGTTCTGGAACTAATGCGTAGAAAAGATAGTGTGAAATAAGCATCGTGTTTTGTAGCTGAGTAACGCAACTCTTACATGAAGTGGTATAACGTTAAGTGAAACCTGAAGTTTATAAGTTGGTAAAAGCGAAAATGATTTTTAGTATAGGGTTTCAAAAAACTTTGGTAATATTTGTGATATAAATTTTTGTATCAACATAAAGTTTTCGGCCTATAAAAAATATAAGAACAGCCAATTGACTATGTAATTATTGTTACAGAAAGTAATACATAAAAATTAATTCCAAGAAACCTAAATATAATCATAGTGAGTAGTTCAGACACATCAATCTCTCGACAAAAATTAAATTAGGCTTGGTTACCAAAGTTAAAAAAAAGTTTTTTCAAGAGCCAATTAGTTCAGTTATTTCGTTGTAAACATTTGAAGCGTAATGATGACAAGACTCTGAATTACATATGGTAAAGAGATTAATAGTGGTTGACAAAATAATTGAATCACAAAAAACGAGGGTTCTGTGTTGTAGTGAAACGCTCGCCTGCAAGCAAGTGTGAGATCCGGGTTCTGCGGCGCGGAGCACTTTTTGTGAATCAATATACTTAATCTATTTAATTTACTAAATTTTTGGAGTGCCATCTGAATTAAAAATCCGATAATATATGTCTCAGTGATATTTGCTGTAAACTACTGATCATGCCCTGAATATATAAATAGCCATTAGATTTTCATTTTTTCTAAATATAATTGAGAACTACAACATCACATAGCATTGAAGCAAGTTAATTAAAGTGGTATAACTTACATAAATTTCAGGGTGCACCAACGAGGAAATAACTCATGACGCCTTTGTTACTCCGCTGCGTTGGTGCGATTCATCCACAAACTGCTACTGAAGTATTCGTGACTTTAACTTCTGTAGCACCCTAACCCTTCACATTTATTGCTCAACTGTTTGGCTCAGAAGACAGTTTCAAATATCAGGACAAAGAGTTAAATCGTCACAAAATAGGACTTTCATTTTACTCAATGATCACAGAGACATACTCTGATATCATATGAGTTAATGGATTATATAATCAATCCGCTAATATTAAAATAAAATAAAATAATATACTATGTTACCAGCTGGAGTTTGGGCTAAGAAGCGCCCTCTATACTTAATTTCGAGACTAACGACTTAAAGGTTACTTCCGAACCACTAAGACTTATCCTTACAAATTAGGAAATTTTAACTTAGTGGAGTGAGAATAGCTACCCGAGGAACACATTTGTGTTTTAGTAATCAATCGTTTTAAACTAAATAAAATACTCTCATAAGATTAACTTTGTAACTTTGGAAGAACGTGGAGCGTAGTCTATGTTAAATCATCAAAAGACATATCTACCGTGTAATTGCCTCTGTTGACACCAAAGGTGTTGGTAAAATAATAGTTTTATATAATTAAGATCGCTTTACAGTAATCGAGAAATTCTTTGAATAATACAGATTACTATTTTTATTGAGTCATTTCACTAATGTAATTTGAAAATGAAATAAGTTATGCTATATTTGATAAAATCTTATAACCAGCACTAGTTAATAGTTGAGACGTTATGGTTTTTTCTGTGTTTTTTTTATTACACAACTTTGACATTCCAAATTGAGATCGAAAAGGAAAACAAAAGTTCACGAACCACAAAATTAAGCTGCTATCGATACACAGGGGTAAAGTCATTCCACTGGTCATTTCCAATTAAACTGTCAAGGCCGGGGCCGTCGCCACAGCGAGGAATGGAGGTGACGCGGTGTAAAATTGCGCCGCTGCCGAGCCGGCACGCACGTCTGGCTGTGCCGGCCACACATCCGCCGTACCCGCCTGCCGCTGTAAATCTGCCGGTGATTACTGCCAATCTGACTTCATCGCGTTCCCTTCTTCATCTTACTTACTTTTTGTTTCGTTCCATTTCACTTCACATGATTACTAATAGATTAATTGAATATTGATGCTTCATGCTACTAAATGGAAATATCCGGTGATCGGCTCTTAAAAGGTATCTATCTACCTGAATAGCTGATCGTATAGCTACAATGAGACAGTTCGATGACCACAGCTGTATATGGGTCATGTACTATATATAATCAGAGATCACTATCAAAGTCCTCATTACTGTACCAAAAGCCTGCAATGAATAGTTCCTTGGGCTGACACGAAGTTGCTTTTTGTGTATGCTGCATTATTTTTGACGCCTTAGGTCACGTTATCGTTGTGCTCGTCTGTTTCCTCGGACGGTACTGACGGAGAGGATGACTCGTTGAGCTGTGTTAGTGCCTATTCTTTTGCTTTTCCGTGCACGCTGTAATCATGCCATGCCACAAAACTAAAGCCAATTTCATGCAGCGGAATATACTATTCCATAGTGTTAGCTGGGTTTTAAAGCAATGTTTTAATAGCGATGGAATATGTTTTTAATACGTCATTTGTGCTGTCTGTTTTTAAATTTACATAATACTATTGTCATTAGTATTGCAACAATTTTATACTAAAGCTTGTTTTTTGTCTCGGTAACAAACATTTGTGTAGTAATGGACAAAAGTAACATTATTATTACATGCGAGAGTTAAAATTCAAACACATTTTAAGCCTGGTTCACAATTATATGCGTCTCCATACATTTGAATGCCACTAGAGCGAATGCAATTCCAATTTCTAAATTAAAATAAGCATACGTTATACCGGCGTCCAAACTAATTTCTTAAGTAATTTCAACTAAATTTGTTCAATAGTTTTTTGCGTGATCGAGGAATAAACATCCATCCATATAGACATTCATATTTAAAACAGCAGTATAGTTGGTTATTTGTTACTGAATAATATTTGTCGTAATATAAGTCAGAGAATTTTATTTGTCTTTCTTATTTTATTTGAGTAATACCCGTAGCTCACGAACCGAACCACAGTAAAGATTCATTAAATATCCCACTCGTAATGTCACTGAATTATTGATACGGATTTGAGTTCGTGCCTTAACAAATGATGGATTACACAGAATACAAATGATAAAACCTTTGACGTGCTACTTTTTAATGAGAAGGGGTTACTTGAATTTGTTTTTGAGTTTGCTACGATTTGAATTAGTTAGGCGGCACGCAATGCCAACTCTTTGTAAGCGAGCCAGCTCTTGACGTCAATAATCTGGGAATAACGAAATTATTACTGATTTGGACGGACGGATAACATGAGGTTTCGTGAGTATGTTTATATATATAGCGTTAAGATATATATATATATATATATATATATATATATATATATATATATATATAGAAAATAGAACATTTGAATTTAATGTATTCACTACGATCGTGATATTAAAAAAATAGATTGTCTATGATTCGAAATAATTAAACATTGGATGTATTCTATTATCACTATACTATATCTACACACAAAAAGAACCATTTCCCATTTTTTTTATTTAAAGATTTTATTTAAAAAATCCTTCTTATTAAACATGTTAATTTTGTATGCTGAGGGATATTTTTTATCAGAGAATGTACAAGTTTTGATGGTTGACTTTAAGTGCCTAGCTATTTGATATTAAAATAAATAGTAAAATGCTTTTTAGGTGATGTTAGGCCTGTTTTAGCCCTTTCGTATACTCAACTTAGAATTAAATATAGTATTAACATTTTAAATAATATAATGTGTTAATTATTGTTTAATAATACACCTTTTAGCCAGTGCCATTAATTACATTCAATGTATTTGAAAAGGCTAGGGCACCTGTTAAAAGTCTGCTAAAGGTATTAGAATTAGTGTGAACTGTTTCAGCTCTGAACAACCTGGATCATTGCCGAACTGCAGGAGAGGGTGGAGTAGGAACATGCCGAACTGCAGGAGAGGGTGGAGTAGGAACATGCCGAACTGCAGGAGAGGGTGGAGTAGGAACATGCCGAACTGCAGGAGAGGGTGGAGTAGGAACATGCCGAACTGCAGGAGAGGGTGGAGTAGGAACATGCTGAACTGCAGGAGAGGGTGGAGTAGGACATGGTGAGATAAATGTAAACATTGCTCAGTTCTTGATTGGAAAATAGCAAGCTTACTTACTCAAAATGGTTTGGAAATTAGAGAGCTCTTACAAGAATTCAAACAACGACCAACCAAACATTACTTTCTTATTATGAAGGATAGGAAGAAATGAGTGCTCAAAATGTCTATAGGTTAACTATCGACAGATTCTAGAAAGGGAAATCCATCACAAACGAGAGTTAATCATTGTCTGCATATGGAGAGATGAAGCTGAAAAAAAGAAAGCAAAATAAATGACATAGTTATTGCATAATTCAATAGATTAAATCAATCGCTATAGAAATATTCTGAGGACTTAGTATGGAATGGAATAATTCGCCTAGGCCGGTGGGATTTATATTTAGCGAGAAGTTCATTCAAGAACGCTGTATTATAATCATTGATGGTCAACTAAAATTTTCCTTATGGAAGTCAGTAATGGTAAACATCAAACTATTAACCATGAAAAACTTAAGAATCAATGTTTTTTTGTTTATTACATTTGTTTATAAGACAGTGTAAACCTTCTAGTACGTTATGTAATAATGTAATAATTTTTACTTAAATGATCAATGCAGCACTATCAAACGTACACGATTCGTGGTCATGTAATGGTTAGGAAAAAAAACAAAAATTTTATTTGTAAGGTTTAAATATAAAATATTACGTCATGTAAAGAAACAGCTACGCTATAAATGCAACGAATCTTTCATTTATAATTTTATTTTGTATAGATATTAAATTTAATCATTTTTAGCTATTTCCATTTATTGTCTGGATACCGTGATTTGGTAGTTGGCGAATAGGGAGACTTTCTTTTAGATCCTTTAGTCTCATAAATTCTTAAACACATCAAAATAGCAATGAAAATTCATCAAATTTGTTTACTATTCCAAAGTAACTCCAAGGTGGGATTGTTGTTGCAGAGAAAGTCCCAAGGTGTGATTGGTGAACCAGGTCATCGGCAGAATACGTCGTTTAGTGCCTTAGGGCAGTCGCAGCGGCTGTTTGATACCCTAAGCAACAGCATTCGCTGTGTTTACTCTAGGGTACCTTCAAGCATTGCGTTCTTCTAATCAGTAATGTATAACAAATCTCACCCATCTAGCTTTCCATTTAACTGCAAAATATGATCCGTGGTACAATCCTCCAGAACGACTGTGGTTGTAGACATCTTTGGTTTCGTTGAAGGACACTGAAAGTACAGTTAGCTAGTTTAGATAATGGTAAAGAGACAGAGGGAGTGTTCTCATAGATGTGTTTGTGTTCCATTCTCACAACGATCCGCGACAACGTCCACACGACTAATGCGGGTGTCTCAACAGAAGACAAAAACCAGGATAAGGTAATTATGACGGTAACAAATTGAAATCTGAGAGCTGGGCTGCACCATGTTAATGATCATGATCACGCACCAGCACTAATGTGTCATTGCTAAAGTATGGCCAGGTAATCTGAAATTGATGACTCAATACAGGTTAATGACCCGACGCCTGATTATGATCTGTTTTACCTCATTATAGGAGGAAGGAAGAGTGATTAACCGGGTCCTGACGAGCTTGTTAGCATTATGTAATCGCTGGACGACGATGTTCATCCTTAAAACGGTAAAGTGAAGCACTTATATTTAAATATGCAGTGTTTAACTACCTCAACCGTGTATTTTACTTGGATCTCATCGCGGGTGTTGTGTTTTCTCATGTATATCATATCAAACATTATGATTTACAATATATAATTATTATTTTCAATACAAATTGTTGTCTGTACAATTTATAAAACTTTAATAATTGGCCAGCATTAGAAAACTTATCATACATGAGAATGATATGAGAGTGGATAAGAGATAACTGCTGATAAGTTTAATTAACTGAATGTTTTACCAGTGATCTCTATACACAAAACAACATATTATAAAGATAACCTATAATAACATTTATTTTTAATAATTTACTTACCGGTCTACTAATTTCTTGTATCATTTAGACAGTTTTTAAGTTATGATATGTACTCCTTACTTTCAGTAAGTATTATAATTGAGTATTTACCAGGTGATCATTCTACGATTATTTTCCAATCAATCAACTTCTCACTTTATTACTACCTAGACGTGTGTATTGTGTGCACTAAGAACGAGATTTAGCGTTTATCTGTGTTACCCTTTGTCATATTAGATAATGACTGTATGCACTTCAATTATATAGAGTTCAACGACAAAGGTACACATCATACGGTATAGGGGCGATTGATTGATTGATTCTGTTGTCATTACCGTGCCATCACCAGATTAGATGCTAAGTGAAGGTCAAACACAGACTATGACGGGTGGTGAGGGGGTGGGGGAGTGCTCCTCCATCCCTCTGCCGCGCCACTCTCGACAGCAATAATTACTCCCCCGCTCCACTCGAGATGTCTCGCCTCCGGACCTGTTCAGGTGCTCCACCACTGGTTTTGTTTTTGTGTTCGCCTTGAGGATACTCCAAGAGGTCTGGTGGATGACTGGCGCTTCGTCTCCCAATACATCTATCTTCAGTAACTAATAAAAATAATGTTCTTGTTTTACAACTCGATACTTAATACTTGCCCATTATTGTATTTAATGGCCTTACCTCATGGAATACCTCGTTATTAAATGTGTGTCAGCAAGACTTGTAGGCTAAGGAATTATAGAATTTAGTTCAATTTCGTCATAATACATAACTGCAATTGGTTTGCTGAAATAGGTTTAGATTAAAAATAATTTTATAAATGGGCGTATGCGTGCGTTAAAACGTAAACATATTTATGTGTGTATGTTGTATACTCACACATATAGATAAAACTAAAGACCACACTAAGCAATCATGTTTTATTTATCATTGAATATGCAATACATAAATGTCAATCTTACTATTAACATTTATGAAACTAGTTTGACTATAAACACGGATTTCGTTCAAGAATTCTAAATAAAAATGTATCTAAGCAACGTTGATAATACATTTAATACTAAAACACGTATAAAGCTACATTATGATAAGAAAGGATTGATAGGCGAATTGTTAAAGTTCGTTATAAAGTACAATTACAATTCAAATATGGAAGAAATTTAATACCATCAGTAGTTACACATTTGATATACTACAGACATGAGATAAAAAAGTGTTAAGGACATAATTTTAAATTCTTATTAACATTCTTATGAGAGTAGGCCTCTTAGATTTAGTTAACCTCCTTAATCTCAAAATAATTTTTTATGTTTAAGTACTATTAAGAAAGAAACGGCTTAGACTATAATATTACAGTTATGTTATATACTCATCACGTTTACATTTCAGCTTAAACCTATGATTTAACGTAGGCGTACTTGCTGAAGACAATGATCTAAAGACAGCCAGGAAGACAAATGTGTTTACAAAGGAGAGTGTATAATAAACACTGGGAATGCCCATAAATTCAGAACACCAAATAGATTGATAACATAGGAACAAAGGGTCAACAATGCAGTTGAGACAACAATAAAAACAAAGCTTTTGTAAACGATCCTGTAACAGGGCCCAGTGGGACCGACTACACGTCCTAATATAATAAACCAATCGTCACTATTCCCAAAACACTTCTGTCCGGTTAACGGTGTGATTTATACGTTGTTATATTGTCTTTCCAAACGTCGATTCAATTGGATCTCTAATTTAATTTGTAATTTTCAATTGGCTGAAATTCAATCATTAATCACTATTTCAGAGGGTCTTAAAATAAACCTTTTTAAGGTGCACAAACCTAAAACTGTAAATTACATTCCATTAAATTTCTAGTGTTAACTGTAATTTGTTAAGAAGTGAGAGTGGATACGTCCAAAGATCACCAACAAGTACAAAATAGAACGTTAAACTGTTTGTATAAAATTTATTCTTTACTTTTCAAAATGTTAGCTCTTAGTCTCCTGACGATTATCTTTAACTCTTCTGTTTATAAATTAACACATAAAAATTATATTAATACCATACAATAATCTATGACCCATTTATAGTCCATACTATACGTATTAATAATATTACATGTTATGGCCCAGCACGATAATGGAGCAAACAGCAGAAAATAAGGTAGATTTTTTTAATAGGACTGTTTGTGAAGTTAGTCTTGATGTTTATCATCAGCTTAAGAAGAGTGCAAGCGGCTTCTGGGCTAAGCATTGACAGGTGTCATAAATTCTAACGCCAATTTTTGAATAATTCTGAGCGAAGTGACGATAATTTTCGTAAAGCAGTTTGAACTGACAAGCGGGATAATAAATTATTGCCTTCTTAATTAACTCTTGGGTTCTGACTCTCAAGGTTGGCCATATCAATTTCTTACATAATTATTCCAATTCCTTTTCCTATTAATGACAAAGCATAAAATATACGATTATTATAATAATTATCACCCGTAATAAAAATAATGGAATGGCTACTTCTTCCCGAGTCGAGGTACAGTTTGAATATATTATCTCCTTCTTGATCGGCTGGACTAGGTGTGCTCGCTCTTTACAAACTGGTTCCGAGGTCCCCTCTGATAATGATGGAGATACTGCCTACATCTGAGGTGCATAACTGCAGATTAGGTCAGCGAGTGGGAAGAGGTAGGTCGTTTACCTATTCTAGTTATCTATTAAGTAATACCAATGTCAATTGGCTGAGCTTTAGTGAAGCCTATTTCTCGAGGGGCTACAAAAATGTATTTTTGTGTCCGAATGATATATTGAGAATGAACACAAAATATACACTCCGAAGTTTTGAGGGAAGCTTCATTTCTATCTAGACAGCATTGGATTGGTGCATTCATTCCGTAGGATTTGACTATCTATGTTAACTATGAAGGCTACGAAAAAGTCATTTAATAAATTTGTAAATAAACAGAGTACATTCGTACGAAATTCTGTTGCATGTACCTTAGCTGAATGTAAATTAAGTAAGCTATTGACGAAATTCGGTATGCAACCTCAGCGATACCTGTAACACGCCTCATGCCTGGCGTACAAAAATGATTATTATGTGAGCAGACATTCTCTGTATTGTTCAAAATACATTCTTCTTCTCACCTGATTAAAGTATTAATGATCTGTGTAAGTATAACCATGTTCAAATAATCACTAAGCTATACTAAACAATGCTTAAACAATAAGTAGTATTGTTTCAATGCCTGAGTTTCTACAATAATCTGTATACTAAGTGAAGTCAACAGATTTTACTGTAAGGCATGTCTCTGGAGTTATCTTACATAATATACCACAGTTATTCGTAGCACTATCGTTTCTTTCGGTTCTGACTGTCAGTGAACAAACTGAATAAATAAATATACAAAGCAAATAACAAACACTTGAAGATAATAAATGTTGATTATATTTAGATGATGACTCTGTTGGGGTTAGTTTTAAATATATGACTACAGAAACGAAAGAGGATAGAGCTTAGAAGTTATGTAGACTTTCTCGAAATGATACTAGGCTGATCGTTAGCAAAACCTATCACTAGAGAGATTTGAACAATTTCAATTGTGTCTGTCTGTTTATCCGAAAGATACATCGAAAACTAACTGACAGATTGGTCCATGCCATGCGATTTGGCTCAGAATTAGGAAATATTTTATAATTAGTTACCATATGGTAGTGAGAAAAAGCATACAAATTTATTTTTAAACAAAACAAGAACCATATT
The DNA here is from genome assembly GCF_021130785.1 of Homalodisca vitripennis. Taxonomy (NCBI): domain Eukaryota; kingdom Metazoa; phylum Arthropoda; class Insecta; order Hemiptera; family Cicadellidae; genus Homalodisca; species Homalodisca vitripennis. The sequence goes on from NC_060210.1 coordinate 176,667,463, forward strand.
AGATTAATATGTGACATTTTTAGGTCTAGAATAAAAGAAAAAACAATAGAGTGGAAAATCAATGTTAAAGGTTGGTGACAAGATTACATTTCAGTGCGCTTAGTTAAAAAAAGTGTAAATCATATAGGAAAGTATTTTGAGATTGGTTTTATCTGTAAACGCCACATATTGCATGAAACTAAAGTCATGCATAGAAAAGGATGTATTCTATGATGGTGCATGTCCAACCATGGAGTTTGGCTGAGCCTCATTGAAGCCTAACGGAAGGTTGACTCAATTTCTCTTTTTTATGCCGGGGGATGTAAAAATTTCTTTTCCGTATGACTGTTTGTCTTCCATCTGCGGATAGTCATCTTGAGAGAGAGAGAACTAAAGTGCAGATTTCAAATTAGCAAGCAACTTCAGTGAAGTATTTTACGCGACACGTGGTTTGGCGTACTGCTACCTTTTATTATATCTGACTCTCTCTCTCTCTCAACTAGTGCGGTGAAATCGAATCTTGTGCGACTTTTATAATGGTCTTTACTCTAATAATTTTTCAATTTTCTTGTATAATCTTGTATAATCTACAAGTGATATTGTACATACCGTTGCCATCGTAGTTACCCATTAGGTCAATTTAAACATTTTTGCTGACGCTCTGCCAAATCCCATACTGTGGACATGTACTAAAATTGTACTCAATGTTGCTAATACTCTATATAAATGAAACTTCATGCACAATTCCAAGTCTATAGGCCAGTTCGTTTACAAGATATCGTGCAAGATTGTCGTTAACGCTGAGCCATTGAAACGTACGTATCTTTTAATAGCATCAATTACACTACTTGAACCAATGAAAGTTTTTGTAAGTTCTGAAAAGTAATAAGTTATGTGATATAGTACTAAAATAAGTTCCTAGCCTTCTGAACTGAAAAATCTGGTTGTACATCACATAAAATCAGATCTAATGTACAATTTTATTTCCACTAATAACACCATCGTGAAATGTGACGGTTGACTAGAAATTACTGAATGTTAACTTTCTGAATCCCAAGCGACAGCGTAACGTATGGATTACAAATAGTGAACATACAGTACAGTCGTAGCCTGGAGTCCGGGGTATTAATTGTGGATTAGCTCCGTCTCATTCATAAAATTATGATTAGGTAATTAGTAACAATGTTCACTATAAACCATAATGATATTACGTATACAAGTTCCCATAGTGTCTGATTAATGACAACTCAAAATTTGTAAATTTATCAGCGTGATATATTGAAATCTGTAGCTCATAAAGAATGTATGGATGTATTTTATACGAAGGCTTTTTATAGATTCTTATTTCTCGTCATCAACTTATTTAGAAGAAGATTTTAATTGTATTAGAAACTTTTCATAATTTTATATTATACTTTATATGACTAAGTCCAACAGAGTTTTTGGGAAATAATAACCCAAGGAGAGATGTATATATTATTATTTAGTTGAATAATAAATTCTAAAATATAGATGCATTGACAATCGAAAACTACTCATACAATCCTTCTGGTGTCGTAGTTATTAATGAATAATTAATTGTTCGCATTAATGTTTATTTGCCTCTTTTTGGCTTCATATAAATCCCTGTAGCAATTATAGTACGTAGATCCCTTCTGTTACCAGAAATATAATTGTCACGGAATACCTCATAAGGAGTAGTCAATTCAACTTAAAACTATCATGACCTATTTTATATCTAAGTAAAAAGCCTTATTTAATCATTAGGTAGTTGACATTATCCTATAAATCGAAAAACAATAATAGTTTAGTATTGTTAGACAGTACGAAAATATCTGAAGATAATTAGGACAGTTTAATTGTGTAAATATATAACACCTGTTCATTTTCGCCTCTTTTTTGGCTTCATATAAATCCCTGTAGCAATTATAGTAAATCCCTTCTGTTACTAGAAATATGATTGTCACGGAATACCTCATAAGGAATAGTCAATTCAACTTAAAACTATCATGACCTATTTTATATCTAAGTGAAAAGCCTTATTTAATCATTAGGTAGTCGACATTATCCTATAAATCGAAAAAAATAATAGTTTAGTATTGTTAGACAGTACGAAAATATCTGAAGATAGTTACGACAGTTTAATTGTGTAAATATATAACCCCTGTTCATTTTCGCCTCTTTTTTTGGCTTCATATAAATCCCTGTAGCAATTATAGAAGATCCCTTATGTTACCAGAAATATAATTGTCACGGAACACCTCATAAGGAGTAGTCAATTCAACTTAAAACTATCATGACCTATTTTATATCTAAGTGAAAAGCCTTATTTAATCATTAGGAAGTTGACATTATCCTATAAATCGAAAAACAATAATAGTTTAGTATTGTTAGACAGTACGAAAATATCTGAAGATAATTACGACAGTTTAATTGTGTAAATATATAACCCCTGTTCATTTTCGGAAAATATGACAAGCAATTATGTCTCACAAGTCTTAAATTTATAATCCTATATAAGGTTGTAGTTTATTACAGTTATAAAGAGTTATTTAAGTGCAAAAAATGACACCTTATTAGAAAATCGTTATAATAAAAATTCCGTTTTTATAATGTACATGGCTTTCATAGATTAAAAGTTTCATGAAATAATAATGAAACCGGTCCAATGAAATAAAAAAAGTTACCGTCAACGTTGTTATGAACTATAGGAAATAATAAATACAGTGTTATTAGTGGTATTCTTAGCGCAATATTATTAAACTTTCAAATTACTTACACATTTCTTCTATTTGATAGGAGGAATGTAAATTGTACATAGCAGAGCTTCTCCAAGAGTGTAACAATTCCCTAGCAGCACATGAACGCCCTCTTATAAAATATCCAACAAATCGGATCAGAATTGCGGAAATTAGATTAGAGCGTACAAGAATATTCAGATAATAATTACATGATTTGATAATATTTTTATTAAAACACATCATAAACACATTTTAACAGGTTCAATGTAGTAAATTTACAATATAAATTTTCTCAGAGATTATATTTTGTTTTCGAATATTTATTGTGCATTATATTTTGTATAGTATTATTATTACGATATTAATACCTTTGTATAGAAACAACTTTTATGTTTTGTGATACATTTTTTTTGTAGTTATATAAACTATACGTTTATTATTTTGGCGTAATTTTTATTGCTATATTTATTTTAAAACAATGTTAAAATATTAAAATATTTATCTCACAACAGATTGCCATTAATTAACTCATTTAACATTAGTTAATAGATATGTATCACGAATTTCGCTATCGAATGATAATTCATTATTCAGAAAGGATTACAGGAATGTTGTTTCTGAACATTCCGAGGAGCAAAAAGAGCAGACGAGTCAGTTGCAGGCGTATCGGGTTTTCCCTTACGTTAGCAAAAGTTGGTTTCTTTAGACGTCGCAAAGTCCATTAAGGAAAATTGGCCTTATTTCCAATAGCTGGAGGTAGTAGGAATAATTGAGCCACGTGATGCTAGAACTGGGCTCATAAAAATATTGCAACTTCAACAAATTTCTATCTCAATAAATACTTTGATCAGTTTCTTTGTTAGTGTAACTTTGTATATTAAAATAACTGATTAAAACGGATTAAAATACATTTTAAAATACTAACCATTAAAAATAATAAACATTTCGTTTGCACTAATTAGGTCTATTTATTTATCTCTCTTTTAAAAGAAAATACTCAAAAATTATTCTTACGTGTATGTTAACGGTTTAAAATATACAAACCTTATAAGACTCATATAACAGGGGATGGGTAAAGAAGTTTTTTACCGATAAAATTGTCAGAAACATAAACAACACGAAGTGGTAGAAAATATTACAAAATAGGACATAAAATAGATTGGCAATAGTACTGAAAATATATGATTAATTGAATTGTCTTCTACACAGGATATATAATGTACTGATTGTTTTACCACAAACAGTCACTGGGACCCTGTAGGCAATTTTAATGGACCAACAAAGTAATGATATGATTGAAATTGGTGCAGACGATTTCAGATTAATTTAATTGTCTTCTACAGTGTATATATATATATATATATATATATATATATATATATATATATATATATATATATATATATATATGTATGTATATGGATTGATTGTCTCACCAAAACAGTCCCTGCAACCCGGGAAGTAATTTTAATGGTCGAGCTCAAGTTAGACTGTGTGTACAATCCTAGTAGGTTAGTTTAAGTCCATCAATATGAAGTCCAAAATAACTGAAAAGAACTAAAAATATTCCGTGTTTGCTAGTAACCACTTTCGCCTGTCCAAAGTCGACAATTCGATGTCTTTTTTTCGCATTTAATCTTATGAGTTCGTAAATTGAATAGTTTAAGCAGGCCTTGATACTGTGTCTCCCCATACATTTGCAGTCAATTAGCAATTCATAATAAAATATTAAAAAATGTATTAGGACATTGTGTATGTCAATTATTATTCTGTCAGTACATTTTGTTAAATATTTTAAATATTCTAGAAATATTATAAAAGTTGACAAAATACATTTTCTCAGCCTACGTTTATGAAGAATACACGTGACGTATATCAAAATGCATAAGACGCTATTTAAATGAGCAATATACACACATTTTTGGGACAGAAGTATGTAATAAGTAACATTACGCCCCCTTGCAGTAAATGTAACAGCAGGCTAGGGTTGGTATTGAGTGTCGTGGCCGGGGAAACTTTAATTATTGGACCAATTCAAGTACAGTTGTCAACTATTGATTCTGGCTCAATACGCTATTCAAACTCAATTATCAATCCTCAAACTTTGACTTGCCTTTAGCTTTGGTTCTTGACAAAGTTTAACAACCATAATTTAAAATTAAATTTGTGCTTGAAATGTCGAAAGCTTTTTGCGTATACATCTGTGTTTAAATATTTCATTTAATTGTAAAACTCGCAAGTAAGATGTATTACACTTTAAATTTATATTAGTATATCTCAAATTTTAACGATGCGATCCCATTTTTGAAAGGATGAAAACAAGGTTAATGGTTATCTGTTCTTCGGAAATTAGTTCTAATTTCAACTGGTGTGAACCAGAGTTCATTTACACACGCATAAAATATAGTAGGTTTAAGGCTGTTAAAATAATGGTTGAAAATTTATTTGAAATATTATTTCAGGGTGGGTTTTAAATGTATGCTTATTTCTTCACAGTTCCGCATATATTGACTTCGGACAACAGCTGATTAATGTTGACACACCATCTCGGATAAAACAGTTTTAAATGGGTAGGTAGTTTTATGCTAAACTATTTTAATCCATTTTTTGCGCTAAACAAAACTTCATAATGTGCTTTGCTATAGTTTCTTTTTTACATATTGGTACTTTCATCAGTACTAAATGTATTTAATAAATATATATTTGTTTGAAGAATACATAAAATAAACCTTCGTTGAAAAATTGCACAAACCATTGAAAGAAATGTTATAAAAAATAGAATAATACTTTATTTAGATATATTTCTAAAGTTTGCAATTCTTTAAGTGGGTGTATTTGTTCCCGGAGACAAGTAAGAAGCTATAAGTAGTGATGCGTTTTGGTCAAGAGGAAGTGGTTTTTGTTGTAATTTTCGTAGTTTAGGACAAACGTATAATTACTTAAGTTACTTTTATTTTAATATTTATGAAGCCAAGAACTGACAGGGGTATCTTTTTAAACAATGTATATGATGCTATGTTGTGCTGTCTGGCAATAAACTTGAATCAATATTAAGTAGCTTTATATATTATATACAAGCACCTGGCTATGTATACTCCACCACAAGTTCTTTTATTACTGTAGGTTACTGGATCCCCAATTCCTTTAGCACTACCAGAAGTCAATGTATGCATTACCGTTAGTGAATATGAGATGAACAGTGAACCGGATTTTGTCAAAAATTGAGGTCATTAAAATAAACAGTATCAATGTTGTAGGTTACACAATAGAGTATTTTTGTTGACAGAAAGTATATATAAAGGAAAGGTGTAATTGGATATTTTTTATAATAGATACCTTAGGAGTCATGATGGTTAAAAGTCAGTGTCACAGGCAAATGACGATTTTTAATATCGGTATTGAACGAGAATTAGTGTAACAAATCAATGCCTCAATGAAACGTACTAAGTGGCTAAGCGTTAGCAAACATGTCACTTAGCGTGACTGAAAAGGTTATTCGCACAATATGTTGAGAACGAATGACCTATACACTTAAATATTTGCATGAAGCTTCATTTATACTCAGCTAATATTGAGTTGGATGATTGTGCATGGCCCTCCATAGGATATGCCTGAGCTTAATCAAAGACTAACTCTTCGCAGAATATCTTCAGAATGAACAGGTGCAGACTATAAAAATGTTGCGTGCAGCTTCATCAAAGCCTGACCTTCTACGAGAATTGTATAACAAATCAATGCCTCAATGAGACGTACTAAGTGGCTAAGCGTTAGCAAACATGTCACTTAGCGTGACTGAAAAGGTTATTCGCACAATATGTTGAGAACGAATGACCTATACACTTAAATATTTGCATGAAGCTTCATTTATACTCAGCTAATATTGAGTTGGATGATTGTGCATGGCCCTCCATAGGATATGCCTGAGCTTAATCAAAGACTAACTCTTCGCAGAATATCTTCAGAATGAAGAACTTCAGACTATAAAAATGTTGCGTGCAGCTTCATCAAAGCCTGACCTTTTAAGGTACTTTTAGCTAGTTATTTTTTTACTCAAATTCGATTTTGTATAGTTTCCATAATTGCTTAAATTGTGTGAATTGCATCTCTATTCCTGTTTAAAACACAAGATAAACAATTAAGCTTAAGGTTTATAATGACATTATAATACAACCGGTTTCTATCAGCGGTAATCTAGGGACCGATCTCAAAATAAATCTCTTCCTGGCCGCATTATGCGACAAAGCGGTCGGCGGCCGTTGTGTAATATGGGTCATTGTGAGAAGGAACCAGGCCCTATTAGCCAGGGATCGCACCGCTAATTGAGCATAGTAATGATAGCCTAGTAGGAATAACACACGAACACTTTTAGTGAGGCTATTCAACGTCAGATGGAACGGAAATAGGACTGTCATTAGGTAACCCTTCCCCGCCCTTCCACCCTCCTGTCTTTCTTTGATCTTGGCGTATCGGTCCTTTTTACTGTCTATCTTATATTTAATGAAAATGACAAGTTTACAAAGGTAAAATACGTGAATGCAAAATAACATCCGAAACAACCCCAATCATTACTGGAGCTTTAAAACAATTAATTGTACACATATCTCTCTATGTGTAGGTTAGAATGTACCTACAATGGCAGAAGTTATACAATTTTTTTCGATTAATGACCTATACTATAGTGGATTAAGTGACTTCATTTAACTGTATAGTATAAGACCTATACTATAAATAAGAAGGAGATAACGACCTGTTTTAATTGAAGAAAATTAAATTTCATTCTCAGTAGCAGATTGCAGTTTATTTTTCTTTGAACATATTACTGATGAAATAGAGTTCGTTCGTTCAAAACAACCCTTTTAACTTATAATTTACAGACGTCCAACTGTTTTTGTTTAATTACTTGTCAATACCACTTGTATTTAAATAATGTACTTTGATTCTTTGAGGTTTCTAGCAACACATGGATGATGTAAGTATTGATTTAGAGGATGTAAGTGGCAGTTATATTGTTCTTTACGGGACAATTACAATGATTGACAATCATGATAATTCTGGTATGGAACTAAAATGAAGAGTATGGGATTACACAAGAGAAGAATATAATCACATTTGGCAAACATCGTATGTGTAAAAAATGACAGAAGCTGATAAGACAATGTACACGGCTATAACAGAGTCCGATAATGTGGCTTCATTTATATAATGAGGGGAAATTGGGCCCAAAGAGCAACTTATAATAATATAATATATCCTCCCAAGAAAGATTTAACAACAGTGGAATTTTTGTCAAAGCAAAAGTACAGCAGGGACTATAAAGATATGTTTAGGAATCTAGGATAAAAGTAAAGGACATGTAAAACGAAAGTTGAGGAAAATTACGAAAAATTGTGAACGTACATCAAATTTTAAATGAAGGAATATATAAATAGTTGAGTAGTGATCTCAATGAAAGGACTAAGTAGAGACATAGATCTTACATAAAGAAATATAATAAGTAAATAATAATAAAGAAGTATTTCTATCATTCTTTAGAACGTAATAGACACACTAGTAAAGTAAGTGAAGTGTCAGAGGAAATGTTAGCAGTAATAGAATCAGCAAAGGCAAAAAAGATGGTAACAAGATATGTTCAATATTATGTTAAACACTGGAAGCGTTACTAAGTGCTAGAAAACAAGCACTGATTGCATCCTCATCAGGAGAGCTGTGAACGATCCGGATCTGGTTCATATCAAATAAGAAAGAAGAAGAATTCTACAGAGGATTATGGCGGTGCAATCAATTTTGGGTTTGGAAAATTATTACATAGAGATTTTAAATAAAATAACTTCCCTACATTTAGAAAAAGACTTTCTCGATGAAAAGCGACATTTTTATTGGTTTAAAATTTAAGAAAATTGTATTTTTTATTTACTTATAATTTAAGAAATTTTCATTTGTTTTAATATTTGTTCATAACATAATGATTTTGTATAAATAATAAAAGTCAATGCCTTTTTTGTTTTATTCGCCGTTTTATTCATGTACATAGGTTAAATATTTCACATTTTTATTTTCAGCCCCAGAGTACAGAGATTTAAGCCTGTACTGTACCGTTAAACTCATTAATATTTGTGTAATTTCCTTTTTTCTTATAACTGAAAGAAAATATTTAATTTACAAGTGTTAACTTATGATTGGTAACAATTGATAACTAAAAATGGTTAATTTAAAATTGAAGTTTTCTAAAATACTACAGATTCATTATCTTTATTCAACGGTATATTCATAAAATCTTATTTAATTATAGATATTCCCATTTGGGAATCACAAAATGTCAATAAAAATACAGGTTAGACAAGGAAATGAGAGTAATTTACCTTCAATTTATCAAGTTCTTGCTTAACAGATTTTAATACCACCTGTAACATTTATAATATTTCTGGTATCATCTTAATCTCATAAAAAACAATGTCACATACTACTCGTGAGAAACCCCAAATTTGAATTAATTTAATTTCATTGCATTCCTGAACACCAATTATATAATCCAAATTGCGAATTAAAGGTAAGTTATGCAAGGTTAGATTGTGTTTAATAATTGTATTGGCCTAAGGTATGTTAGCAAGTTGCGTTATGTAGTGATAGGTTGTATGCATGTGTACGTTAGCAAAAGCTATGTTTGTAGGTTGTTGTTGTAATATAATTTTGTTTACTGTCAACCAAATATTACGGATCCTCCTGAAGATATATACGGTAAGATATTGAGTGAGCAGGCAATATTACTAACATTAAATAGTATTACACTTCTTATCGCACAAATTCCCTATCACAGCGAATCGATGTTCTTTTGGTCATTTTACATAGACTAAAATATTTTCAAGTTTCCAATATCTGATGATAAAACTTATAAGCCTCTTACGTACTATCCTTTTAGCAATTTTAAAGTGTGCATTGGTATTTTTATACTATTATTTATTACTATCAAAACTACGTGCCATCGGTGGGTCGATATCTTAACTAATAGGCCTACTGATTTCCTGGTTCAAGTACCTTTTGTAACACATCGATACTTTATTGGTAGATGCTGATATTTTGTAGTGTTCATTTGTATTTTAATATCTAATCCAGGTTCACACATAGAGACATCTTTGTAACTTTAATATTGTTTTATTTTTTTTACTAAGACTTTAGTACACAAATTATGCTTGTGCTGTGGTATGAATGTTAGACAAGTATCTTATGAAATGTTAAACTATGTCGTGTGTTTGTTTTATTTCTTGTATATTTTGAGTGAATTAATAAACACACATTCCTTTCAACTAGGAGTTTATGAATATCCACAACAAATTGTACTTAAATAAATATTACTATTCAACTCTCAAGGACAGTTATAATGAACCTAGCCTAACACATTATCGCTACTAGTCTCATAAGCCTCACGTAATTATAGATTAGTACAAGTTAGAGTATATTTCTGAGGAGATCAGAAGATAATAATAAAGATGCATCCTAAGATATATATGTAAGAAATAAACATTTTTTTTTTCAATCAAACACTTTCAATACTTGGACTTGTACAAATACGTATTATTTAGTATTCTACTTAGCAAATTACTACGTTTTAAGATTGCTTAGGAGTAAAAGTTTTGTAAATTTTCTCTTACGGTATTAAATTTACGTCGTATGTGTTTCACCGTTATCTTACAAGGACATACACCTTCCATTTGGATAGGATATATATAATCAAGACGTGTACTAGCAACATGTGCGCTAGGTAAACTTGGCATGTGTTCAATGTCAGACACGGGCCGGTAGTTAGTGGCCGTTTAATAGAGTATAATAACAAGTCGGTAGCTGGTGGCAGTGGCACGCTTGTGCGGGAGTGCCTACGCGTGAGTTGCGTGTTTCGCGCAGGATCGGCCCAAGCGGTGCCTCAAACTTGGGCACATTACTTCTCGTAACTTTCCTTCAACAGGAAGTAATTAATTAAGGCAATGGCCGCGCAGGCGAGCTTCTTATCAGATAGTGTACTTACTTTAACTTTAAAATTAGAGTTTTTAAATGTCTTGCATAAACATTGCTCGTAAGTTTTTTAATGAGAAACCTGTATCGATTAAAATTGACTGGCGTCACTCTCATGACTATTTTATTGGATTTTAATTGAACTGGAGTGTCAGTTGGGACAAAAATATTATTTTTCTGTATAAAAGATCGGTAAGAACAGTTAAAGCTGAAATATTGATATTCTGTAACGATATATTTTCTCCAGTGATGTATTAATTTAGTCATTTAAAGATGTTTCGGGCTCGGCCAACGGTGGGTCCGTGAAAAACTATAATATAAGCTTAGTTAAGTTGTACATCAACGTAAAAATGCGTTCTTATTTATATGAAAAGTTTAACATTTTGTCCACAACAACGTGGTAAAATTATGTTGTTTAAATTTTATAATTCTTTATCATTTTAAGACAAATAAATTATTTTTTTATTGATTACCATCGCATGGGCCGTGACAGAACAGAAGATGATCCGAGCTGCTCCTTTTCTAGAAGCTACTCAACAACCGGAACATGCTTAGAAGCTCAACAATATTGAAGTATTCTCTTATAAAACAGAAGAAGGGAAAAGGGTTTTCTTAGCTCCTATTTCTCCTTTGGATTTAAGCTCGACAATCACCTACACTGTTTTAGATGATTTGTACTATATTGAGGTAGATACATAGTAGTTTTATATCGTCGTATTTTTATCGATGTCGTCGGATCATTTTGTTACTAGGACAATTTAAATTTGAAATTTAAAATAAAGTCACACACAAAAAATAAAAAAAACAAAATATCAAATGGTATACCTAGAAGTGAAAAAATATAAATATAAAATATTTAATGTAGTATATAAGTGATGTTTCTGACGCATATTATAAAATTCGAAGGTTTGTATTAAAATAAGTTTTGACTGTGTGAAACACAAGCGTAATGTTATAAATAAAATTTAAATTTAATAATGGACCTTGGATAATAGCACGAAAAATAAAGAAGATAGTTTTTATAAAAATTCGTGTATATTTCGTAAATCTTACCGCAAAAAAGGATTCAATAAAATAATGTTTTAAGGTATGTATAAAATGGTGAAATGAGTCCCATTCTGACCTCTTCGTGACTGATTGAGAGTATATATGCTGTACAAACCAAAAGCAAAGCAGACTTTTATGCGAAAGTAAGAGAATATTTTTGGCCATTTGTGAGACAAAAAGAATAACAGTACATTTCAGGAGAAGACTTTTTGGAAAAATGAGAAGTATCTAATTTTTGTAAAAACATCTAGTTCAACAACTAAATTATTTCCAGGGATTTCGTTTCCAAGTATTGTGCAAATAATATAATATTAGTAGGATTAATTAAATTTTGTAGTTACATACATCCCAACTAGTATATTGAGAAAATAGATTACTATAATTAGCAGATATTCTAGTTTGCAAAGATAGTATTTCCTTGTCAATAAAACACGTTTGGGACTAGTTAAGATTCCAAATAAATTTGTGCATAATTACATACAAATCAATTTCTATGTATTGTGAGATAAAATAGTTCGATTTTACATGGTGATTTGTTTATTACTTTAATTATTTGAGTAATGACAATTTTCTACTACAGGGTGTCAATTAAGTCTGGAACCTCTTTTTTAATTTGTGAACCATAATAGAAAGAAACACCAAAGTTCACACGTGCTTACTGGTGATAGTAACGCACACATCTGCCCAATTACCGACCGGATAATCCCTTTGGGGGATGGTCCACAAGGAGTCGGACAAAATTCTTAAATAGCAGCATAGGTCAAGTTTGGTATCACATTAAAGGTCTTACTTAGCAAAGTACAATGCCGCAAACCGGAATTCGAAAGGTGGATTCATTCAGTAGGGGAACATTTTGAACACTTACTTTGATCACAGGTACTTAAAAATTGGTGTTTACTTGTAATACTTAATAATTTACATTGTTCAATTGTTTTAAAATTCAAATAGCTATAACTACTGAATGAATCAACATTTTGAAGTCCGGTTTGCGGCATTGTACTCTGCTAAGTACGACCTTTAATTTGATACCAAATTTGACCTATGCTGCTATTTAAGGATTTTGTCCGACTCCTTGTGGACCATCCCCCAAAGGGATTATCCGGTCGGTAATTGGGCAGATGTGTGCGTTACTATCACCAGTAAGCACGTGTGAACTTTGGTATTTTTTTATATTGTGGTTTAAAAATTAAAAAAGAGGTTCCAGACTTAATTGACACCCTGTATATATAATTGATGAAATCAAAATTATATGGTTTGTTTTGATACAACTCATAAGAAATTTAAAAAATAATTGAATGTTTACTATTCTCATATTTAAAATTTTAACCACCGTCATAAATACCCATCAATAACTCTTCACTGCGTTGCATGCAGGATGCAGAATATTAGTTGACACTGAGTGTTTGTCAAGTTAGATCCTTACAGGGATGTAACTCAGTTTGCTACAACGGTAATGATAATGAGGGAAGTAAAAGCGCTGATGAATGAGTAATGAAACTAGTAGACTATTTGAATTGAATAATGCAGAGCCTTTCAGTATAAGCTGAATTGCAAGCAGTCAATTGAACACTGGATTGGCGGAGCGTCGTTCACATAAAGAAACCACAAAAGGGAAAACGAAATCGTTCTGGATGTAAAGTCTCAATTCATGAGAAGTATATGTTTAAAAAAGAAGGGGTTCAAACTTGTAGGAAATGTTTATTATCAAATAAAGTTACATACTGATGTAAACGTAAATACTTAAATAATTTTAGCCTATAAAACAAATTCAGGTCTTTTGTTTTCTCTGTCATTTCATGATTTTTTTAAAATTTTGAATGCAATGATCAATATATTTGTTCAACATCAACCATTGAAAACAGTTATGGCACTAAATAACTTTTATAGTGATCTTTTTATTTATATTATATGTATTTAAAAAACTATCATAAAACAATTTGTATCGATGGGTTTACGCTTAAGTTACCTTATGCCAGCACACAATAAGAATAAAACGTTTAATTTACTGCTCTAACACTAATAAAACACATTCATGTATTAAAAATGAATATCCAACATTTATTTCACTACGTGTATAATATGATGAAATGTGTCCATATATCATATAATAGATTAAAACAATAAAAACATAGTGTGCTTAGAAGTTACATGAGAGGCGTGCTCGTGTGCCCATTTCCTCTGCAATATACACTTTACTATTCAAAAATATGTGTCTAAATATATCTAAAGAAATACATCACTAGAGTTATTTACAAATATTTTCTGTGACAAAAACACGCAGTTAATGATTAAATAATATTGAAAATGGAAAACCTTATATGGCTATAATTGTTGGGGCTTAAAGTGAGAAACTAACTACAGCGGCGTTCTTCCAGAATTTGTAAATTCACTTATTAAATGAAAAAAAAAATTGTTGTTCTCGTGTTCAGAAACATTCCCGTCATATAACTGCTTAGAATATATTTGTATGCCTGACTTGTGGTAACGATTTTTATTTTTTGAAAACTTGAAAGCTATTTCTAGACTTAGGAAGAAATGCCTAGTTTTATACCCATTTTTGTTCCGTAACAGCAATTCTCCAATTTCAAACAATATTCATAGAACATACATATTTTGAGTGCGAAGGCGTAAGTGTGGTATAAAAGGCTTATTTAAAATTTATCAAATACTGGCGTCAAGTTCTGAGGCAATCAACTCATTCATTTAAATATTGTTGTGAAGTTTAGATTGTCTTAGAAAAACATCGAGTCTCTGAAGATACCACCCACATTATAATAAGTTAGTCTAAAGATGTATTGTATCGGAAATCAAGGTGGGTTGTGACCTATAACTGATTACGGTAATACACACGATAGCACCTACATTACTGGGGTTGAAGGGGAGGGGGTGAAAGAGCGACAATACATGTACTCTATTTGAATGATATAAAGATAAGCGAGAAGTTGTGCACCATGCTGAGTGCGTGCCAGGTCATAGGTATACATGGATAAATTAGTATTTCTGCTGTTGTGACACTGTCCATACATACCCAGCAAGTACTGTACGCACGCAAGAGGATGCAATCGTATATGATCTCGTGCTTCATGTCACGGGTACGGGATAACTCATCCAATATGTCAATGATACTCGGTACCGGAACGTGCTCAATCCGTTGCTTCACTAGACTTGAAATGTCACTAATTCTACAATCTCTAGGAAGATTATTCCCAAATAACAAAATCCTTTCAAACATTCACACGGAGATAGTGGCCACGCTTGATGAGCAAAGTTTTACACTGATCGATTTCACAATTAATTATAATATCTACAAAGAATTTATTTGGATCATTCATCTTTTTCATGTCATATGCACTTTTCTTAGCTCCAGTTGATGTTCACGAAAACAATATGACCTGGTAGGGTCACATAGGGTTACTTTATAATTTGTTGAGAAGGTGGATAAGCGAAATTGTTGTTTAAGCATTCATAGCAACAACACAAAGATAATTGGTAGACTATATATGTGATGTGGCATGTGATGTATTTCAATCTTTGCTCTTCCTCTTAATTTATTTAGCTCATTTTACAAATTTCAGGAATTCTCGAGTAAAGTTAGCTAAATTAATAAACCCCACAGAGATTCGCTCTTCTTTTTTCAAATCTAAAAAAGATATATAAAAGCTATAAAATGTTTTTAACCAAACGATATTGTAAAAAGATTCTAAACAAGAATATTACAATAAGTTTCTCACTTGGTGTTTGCCTAATACAACGTTAGACACATAAAAGTGATGTTCCACACAATATCAATACCAATTCATTAAGATATTGTTCATAATTTGTATAAATTACTTACTGAAACAAAGTTGTTGAGGATACCATAGTTATTAGCCACAAGGCGGTCCAAGTTTATGCTTAGCCTTTCTTCAACAAGTCACAAAGTATTGAAGGCTGGCATCAAATTAATCCATACAAAACACGAAGCTCACGAATTTGGCATCCAAGATGTGTGTTTTTTGTTTACATAAAATTTGGAACATTTATAGGCTATTTTTTATTTAAAATAGGAGGTGCGTTATGCTGTATTTGAAAAAGCAATAACATTGTGGAAATGTATTAATAATATTGCAGTGTTTAAAATAGTCCTCTCTTAAGATCAAACCTGCAATCAAATAGAACTGAAAACTAAGAAAAGTATCAGTTTTAAGCCCTAAAAATAGTTAAATCAATAACAACAAATACTACGTTCTAAAATCCGTATTGTCAATGCTGTCTTAAGCAACAATTAGTGAGGAGGTTTGTTGTTCGCCTAACATTCCTATGACACAGAAGAGAGTGAGGAAGGTTGTGCTGGTGAAGGCGGCAGCGGCAGCGTCCCCCCAGGCCAGGTCCGCGACATCTACCGGCGGCGGCCCGATCATCTACTGGTGTAATGGACGGACAGATATCTGGACCATGTAATTTCATCGTCCCCGGCATCTGTATGATATGCATAATAAAGGGCCCAGTGTTGCCAGATCTCTCACCAGTTGTAATCTGCCAACGCACTGCCCACGATCTCTCCCGTCGGTCCAGCAACACTCATCCTTACTCATTTTAGACCAGATGGTTCCAATGTAAAGTAATGTAAAACATTTTAACAAGTGAGATCTTAGTTTATTGTAATTATTTGCTGCAAAATGTAATTAAGTACAATTCAATTATGTTTTCTTCAAAGTAGAACCAAAATCCACTAAATACAAATTCATGGTATAGCCTATGCATGTGTTAAGTAAATTAGAAGCCTAATAAGAAATACTGATAACACTCTACCAATTTAGCCGATGTGTCCCTTAAAAGCGCTCTGCTATATCACATAAGTTATTCCGTACCAAATAAAATGTAAAAAATGGTTAACATTTCCTCTCTCTCTGGCAAGCTGGAAGACGGATTTTCCGTCCGCCCTGGTTTACTCACGGTAACTTGAAAAATGGTTCAGCTTCTAGATTTACAAATATTACACAAACATGGTTACTTCCATAAAGCAGAGGCAGTGTTTTTAGAGACTGTAGTTTGGATGGAAGTTTACAAACCAAACCACAACAACCAACAGGTGTTTTTTGGTTTGTTTGTGTTGTGTGGTTGAAATGTGACACTAAACAGGAAATAAGAGTTTAAAATGTTGCCTCAAATTGAAATAAACTCCAAAATTACCTAATATTTCAAATATTGCCGGATACATATTTAATGTATTAAATAGATTATAGATGAATACAGGAAATTATGTTAAATTTAATTAGATATATTTTATATACAAGAGTTTAACTGCTTTTAGGCTTATCTATTGCTTTTTCTGTAAATGTCCTAAAATAACAAGCTCTATTAATTTTTATTTTCAGTGAAACAATTTTATTGAATGGTAACAGACTGTATAACCTTGAACGTACAATTACTGAGGTCCTTTAACAACAGTTTCAAAAAGTTACATATAATTTTGTTATAGTTTGAAGTGTAATGTTGTAGCTCGGTGGACAAAGCAACAAAACAGTCACTCAGTCCGAAACTAGTGTGGCCTCAAATACATCTGTAAAGATAAAACTAGAGAAACTGCAAGAAAAACTAACAAGACGTACGAATGTGTCGTCAAAAGTATATAAAAATACGATGTTGAGTATTATTTAACAATTATTTTACTGTCTCCACCACATTCTTAACATTTCACAAGGCTATTCGTAATTCCAAATTACAATCTGCTTTTAACAAGAAAACTAGCTATTTAAAAATAAAAGTAATTTATACTCTTGTTTCATAATTATTAAGGTTTTGGTTTAGTCTTGCATCTAAAAAGTACAATTCAAAGCTCAATTTACAAGGATTTGCTTTTGAATTTAGAAAAAATCACATTTCTAAAAACTTGTAACTAAAATGATGAAGATTGCCTAAAAAAAGTTTAAAATGCAAAGTAAGAGTTTTAGACGATACCCAATGCTGATGCTATGACTGTACGAAAGCAAGAGTGTGCACAGCACAGCCTCATCACGGAGTTATGTTTATGTAGCAAAGCGCGTAGCCACACCGAGGCATAAATCTAATGTTCCGTTAGATCGATCACTTTGAATTATTCATCTTGGAATGACATTTTGAAACCCACCAGGCTAATCTATCATTGGAGCAGTGTCTCTCTTAGCTCGCATTATTCTTCCCGAATCCCTGATGTCACCGGGACGTCAGTACCAACGCGTTATTCAATCTGCTGAGTGCGCAGAAGCTCATTGGTTCGTATCACGGATCTTATTATTTTATACAAGGTCTATATATCTGAAGAAGTATATTAAGTTGTCTAAAAACAATATTGTTACAATAAAACATGTTAACGAAGATTTATTAAGCAGTGATGTCAAATAAAAACACATCTTTAGTACAACACGATAAAGTATATCCATCCAATAAAGCAATTCCTAAAATATAAAAAGTTAGATCAGTTCAAGTTAATTGTAAGTTATAAGGTATTTACCTGCGTATATTCGATTGAACATGTTCGTTTTAGCGTATTTCAAAAGTTATATTGTTGCAGATACAGTAATTAAGCGTTTATTGTTTTCATTAATTCATACGTAAATTTGCTAGCTAATCATGACCAACTTACTTTGAACAAACCATTGTGTTGTTGTTCCTCATGCAGACAAAGGCATAATTGGTTTTTAGTGTTAAAAAAGTATTTTACTTTAGGAATAATTGTGTAAATAATAGAACCATGAGAAAAAACTATATATTTTTCACTAACTGTAAAGTAAAGGTTAACATTTTCAAATGGTTTGATCTTTTTATACATATACCTGTACTTAAACCACACACAAGAATGGTTCGTGGAAACCTAATGCTGACCATGGGAATGGCATTCTTAATAAATCATATTTATTACTATTATTATTAAATTTACATGTCTAATAAAAAAAGGAAATATATCTCATTGTTTAATTATATTATCATGATATGAACAAAAGTAATCAATGTTGGTTATATTAAAATATTTAAAGTTTTCAGGTCTGCTACTGAGTAAACTATTTTGGAATCTAATTGTGATATATAAATTGATAGCTTCCGTTATAAACTTACGTTTAAGATTATACAGAGTAAGAAATTCTGCCTACAATTTTATACTTGAAACTGGCTGTGTAGGTAAAATATCCCAAAAAACATACTTAAACAGTTAAATTAAGCATAGAAAAATCGGGTCTTTTTCGTTTAAGGGCCAGCACAAAAGACCCTAGCTTGCCTATTCAAAACTCAGATCACGCGATGCTTGCTCTTTTAGAAAAAAAATTAACTCGAGCTTGCAAAGTCCAAGCCCAGATCAACTCACCACGCTTTATTGAACCAAAAACTCAGACAGAACTAACGCAGGTTTCATTACAGGCAAAAGATAAGCGGCGCGTGTTTATCACTGATAAGATAAGACGAATTTATACTAGAAGTAGTACCTGGACTACTGCCCTACGAATTAATAACATCAAAAAACGATTAAATGCACTGTCAGTCAGGTATAGTATGTAAGGTGCTGGCCCTTAAACGAAAAAGACCCGAAAAATCTACTTTCGCAGAAAAGTTAAGCGTTTAAAGAACATACAGCTAAAAATATTAAAGAAATTTTGGACATCTTAGATGTAAAATGTCACTCAAATTAAACAGCATTATTATTATATAACAGAGCTTGAACAATATGAAATATACCTAGATAGAACTCAAAATACCATGTTTGTATCAAGTGACAAATCTAAACATAGAAATAAAACATTGTTGTACCGAATTAAAAACATGTAGCGGGGAGACAGCTGTGGCCGAGCGATAAGAAGATCGAAGGTCAGATCTGTGTAGACTACAGTCCGGTACATGTCCGTCGCGTAACTGTGTCTGTGCGTGTGTGTGTTTAATTATTAATTATTTAAATGTTTATAACTCTAATTTTAGTTGTAAATTTAAAACATGTTAATTATCAACCTATCTGTGAACACTGAAGATTATGTGTCTTTCAATACGGTATAAACGATCTGAAAATAGGCTACTATACTAAAAACCCAAGTACTGCACGCAAAGAAGAGTGACGATCAGGTAATGTTTTGTTTATTTATATTTCAATTAAATAATTGGTATTTATTTACATTAGCGTGACACTGGAAAATGGACTTTTTTCATGGGTTGGGCATTTATAGTCAAGTATTATTATCACAGGTCCATATGAACTGGGGGGATAGTATATTATTGTATTATATTGATGCCTTTCGGACATTATTGCGTTAAGGAGCAGGGGCGTCACGTGATCTGGGATTCGACTTTTGCAAGCTCGAGTTATTTTTTTTTCTAAAATAGCAAGCAAGCACTGCGCAGCGGGCAGGCATCGTTGACAGGATTAACGTATTAGTCAGCCTCATTTCAGTAACTTATCACGTACCTTAATGTTCAGGTGGGTACAGTTTCGCAGCCGCAACCCAGAAATGGTGGATCCGCTCATTGAGGTTTGGGTATTTCGCCTTAAAAAGGTATTCACCCAAATACTCCACAAAATGAATTTTTATCCTGCCGTAACGCGGAATTTTATCCTTAACACTTCTCCACGTCCGCTCGATGGTATTTGTGTGGGCGTGAGTGCGTCGGTCCACAAACTCCTTTGAGTGATTCACTGTCTCATGTACAAACCCCTCGTCCTCTGAGCAGACGTACGCACGCCAACAGTCACTAATAAAAAAATCGTAGCTCCTTTGATTTTCATGCTGATGAATTTTTCTTCAATATTGTTTTCAGGAAAAATTGTAGTTTTCAGGAAAAAAATGAACACACCTTTCCATGGCCACGTTAATGTAAATTGATACCAAATAATTGTGCAGTTATTCAAATATTAATAAATCTTGTATATTGTGTTTTGACATGCCACAAATTTGTTTATCATAGGAAAAAATACATATAAGAGCATATTACTGACGTATTAAATTCTACGTGTGAAGAGAATATAAAGAAAGTTTGTTAACATACGAAATTGACTCAAGTGACCAAAACGGAAAAGAGTCAAGACCAAATTCTATTTGCACAATGTAACACATTATAGTAGGTAAATTTAGTGGAAATCCTGTTGAAATGCTGGCACATTACAGAGGGCGGGAAATATTCAGCTTTCCATTGTACGGTAATAATCGAGCGCATAAAGGATAGCAGATTGGAATCACAATAAAACAGTGATTTCCTTTCCATTTCTTAGGCCTCAAAGAGCCCACCCGGGCGTCACTAAACGACTTCGATTGATTTTGATAAAAGAAGCTTTTAAGTCTAAATGTCAGAGATATTAAACGTTGCTTTATTCTTAATTATTGTTTTTCCTGAAATTCGACCACTTCAAATTTTTACAGTTGAATATAACAACTACGCAACACAAGATTGTTGCTGTAAAACGAATCAAATTAACTCAGATAATTATATTCTGTTTGACAATAATAGAAAAGCCTTCTACTACTAATGGTAGTAATGTTGTGGTCAGTGATTCCTATTCTAGTATACAAGAAAAGGAATTCCTATTCGTTCCTATTTCCTATTATTTTTGTTACGCATTATAATTCGTATGTAAATACATCTGTGGAATAAATCATTATAATATTAGTTCATCATTATTTAAACTAGAAGTAAAGTATATGCATGGTATAACTTATTTAATTCTATACCTTTAATAAAAGAGATTGAACATTATTTTTATTTTTATGTTAAATACATCTTGTAAATATATATACAAGTTTTGAAAATACTGAAAGTAAAATTTATCAATCGGGAATTTTGTATAGGTATGGATATTAAATTTTTAAATAGAATCACGACACGCAGGTTTGGGTATAACCGACTAGTGTATGATTAATATATGGCCGTCGTTATCTGACAAGGGAGCTCAAAATAATATTTGTAATTTGTGTAAGAGGTACGGGGTTATTTGCCCATAGTTTAAGAAATTTTTGAAAAATTCTCTACTTTTACTATTACTGTAGTTTATCTTAAATAACATTACCAATTCAATAGATAGTATCAAATGCCAAGAACGTAATCTTTACTGAAAAAAAAGGAATGAGCCTAAACCATGAAAATAACGAGATACAGAGATTTATGTAAATATTTATATAATTGGTAAAAGTCCTCGTTATCACGTACCGTATACTGTTCTCGCTGTGAAATGACCGAGTTTGTTTCATGTGTTATTATACATGTAACGAACCTCGCTGGGTTTGACGTTGCCATGGCAACCGTGGCATTACTACGAGATACTCACTGTCCAAGAAACGGACAGGATTACATTCAGCTGGACAGTTATTGGTTTCGGCGGTGGCAGGATCATCAAACATAACAAACTTTTGTTACCAGCCCCAACAATTTTGTGGAAATCATTTATTCTTGTACTGTTTTATCTAAAATACGATAATATAACCAATTGCTTACATTTCACATCGATATTTACATAATAATATCCATAATTATATAAACATTAGTATTCATTCATAATTTTATTTAGGTTAGTCGTACAGGTTACGTGGTATCCATTTTAATTGTGTAACCTTTTTTTTGTCTGAAAAATGACTAAATTTACTGAAACTTTTAAAATAGAGACTTCACCTACTGTTTACTAACAATTACAAATGGGGGTTTCGAATATAGAATCTTAAATTTCTCATAGAAAACCCAATATTTTCCTGCAGTTTGAATTCAGAATAACATATTAAACAGTTTCTATTCCTTAAAATTTGTTTCAACTTAGTTTTTCAGGTGCTACAACATGATATATGTTTTATAAATGACACGTTCTGACAATTGAAAGAACCTTTGTGTTAGTAATTTCATACGTAATCAAAAGTAGTTTCACGTTATTGCTAATTGTTCTTGTGTCCCGGTTCATAATTATTAGTACAACTAATAAATTTCCAACATGAGTAAAATAATATTATGCTGCGGAAATAACTAACACCAAGCAGACAAATCGGTCAAGCTCGCATTGGGAAGGCTTTATGTTATTATTTGGCTCATTAGAGATAAATAATTAAAGTTTAGCACATCAATTCTATACATAAATACTTGTAGGCTATTACTAAACAAATTATACGTGTGTTTGAGATTTTTATATATTCTGGATATTGTTTACTATGGATGTGAGGTTACACAGACTACATATTATCACACAATCACACAATCATTAGAGCAGTCTCTCTCTCTCTCTCTCTCTCTCTCTCTCTCTCTCTATATATATATATATATATATATATATATATATAAAAGTATTAAATTTTTTTTGCAGTTTTATGTTTGGTGTTAATATTACTAAAGTAATTTTATATTATAAATGGAAAATTGTGCTCCTATGATTTCTAAAATTTTTGTACCATAATGGAAATAAAGATGTTTTTTTTATTTGATTTGATTTTATATTACGAAAAACCTATTGATAGTATAGTTATTTTATACTAGCGTAACGTAAAAAATAACCATATTTTACATTTAGTGTGCCAACACTTGTATCAATCGAGAGTTATTTTTATTTAAGTTTAATGTTGGCGTAATAGTAGTAGATAAGTATAGGAAATACTAAAAAATATTAAATATATATAGTCCTACAATGGTTTTTTATATCTGTTTTTATATGTTTTTGTTTTTTTATATATTAATCCACGTCACGTGTATGACATTTCTCCTACCTCTTGCTATCTCAATGTATGACACCATTTCTGACATACTTTTGTGTAAAGTCCTTTGTGTCATTTAATACTCGTGTACCCAATTACAGTATTATACTGCATAAACTGCTACGATATAATAGGATTACGTAGTAATATACTCATCCTTGTTCTTAAGATATAAGTTGGAAACATTCAGAACGTTAGTTATTCATTCATTATATACGCTATAATTATATATATATATCATTATAATTGAAACTAAGTACTTAAATCAAACCAATGCTCTATTCTATTTTTTTATACTAAAACGCTTGCTTCTCTGTACGTCAAACAGCTTTCCAGATAACGTGTGGAAGTCGAGCTGGTTCACATACTTTATAACATGGAACGCAAACAGTTATTTAAACATATTTATATTTTAATGCATTATTACAAGTTTAAAACATAAAATATATTTGTCATATTAAAGAAATTAAATATTGCATCGAAAAACGATAAAAGAACATGAGTGGGCAATATTCGGCAATTTTTTATTGATGGATCATAAAATTCATAGAATTTGATCTAAATATTTTAATGACCTATTGTTTGAATCTCTGAGAATCAGTAGATCAAAACACTGTTTAAGTTTGGAATGATTTTTAATATGGAATGAATATACCTCGTGCTTACCGTGTAAGGGGGGGGGACATTAAATTGTACAAATAATGTGTAAAATAAACTTTATGGCAAATTTATGTTCTATATAAGTATCTGAATGTGTCAAATATATTAATTTTCAGCATATTAGCATTAAAATACGCATTATTCTTTTCGAAACAAATTTTTATCATTTAAAACGTTTTATTGTTATTTGGAAGCTGCACTTAACGGAATGTGGAATGTAGCTAAACTCAACATAAGTATTATAACAAGTTTGTCGTCTTAAATATTGAAAACAATAATTTATTGTATAATAAATAATACTAAACAACACATCCGTTAGAGTAACTGTCAGTTACAAGAAGCCTCTTACATGCTTTATTTGAATACATGAGTATAATCGTAGGAAGTTCTAAAATAAACTAATGTTACTCCATAGACATTGCTATTTTTTTTATTGTAATTGAGTTTTTAAAATTCAGGTCCGAATTCTCAATTAGACTAGCTTTGTGTTTTACATCACATGTCACAATACTGGTTTAGTTAGTTCAAAGTCGTTAATTGACATGTGCATTTATTTGTTAACCAAAATATAAATATTCTTTATCACAAAACCTCATGTAATCGTCCCAAGGAATTGTTTAATTTATTTTAGAAACGAAAATTTAAGCATGTCTGAGCTTATTAACAAAGACGAATAGAGATCGTGCAGTGCAGTTTTTATGACTAACGTTAAATTAACCTATTCGGAAACATGTTTGGCTGTTATAGCATTTCGTACAAAGATTTATAAATAATTAAAATATTTGTTAAAAAAATAATAAAGGTTATGGTTAATTATTTAATATTTTACGCTGCGGAAACTAATACAGTTATGAATGAACGATTTTTAGTGTGTTGGAAGTGATTAATTAAACAGGTATTACATTTAAGGTACAGATTTGCCTAGTTTCTATTAATTTATTTTGAATACATTTTAAAGAGAAAACAAACTTTGTGAATTCAGACATCTGATGAGAAAAAACTGGTGTCAAAATATTTGTTCAGTTTGTTAGTTTACCACCTCAGTTATACACTATAATAATACTCCAGTTGAAATTAAATTTCCATGAAATTCTTGGTAATCTTTGTAATGTAATGAGAAGTAATACAACTTAACTAGTTGCTGAAAACATGTAGAGAAAACAAACTTTGTGAATTTAGACATTTTATGAGAAAAAACTGGTGCCAAAATATTTGTTCAGTTTGTTAGTTTACCACCTCAGTTATACACTATAATAATACTCCAGTTGAAATTAAATTTCCATGAAATTCTTGGTAATCTTTGTAATGTAATGAGAAATAATACAACTTAACTAGTTGCTGAAAACATGTATGTTTGGAATATAATGTAACAAATTATAAAAATAACTGGTAACCGGTTACACGAAGAAACTTCATTAAATTTCAAATACCTCAAATTCATAATGACAGATTGTTTTTGGGGTATTTACTGGAGCTTTTTCATGTATAACTTGTTCTATTAACCAAGTCTTAGTTACCGTGTTCATAGTTTTTATACGCTGAGTAATCAAATGTGTATGTTTAATTTTACTTGTTAAGGGAAGTTTGGGATCAGAAGAAGAGGATTTAAACCCTTGGTTTAAACCTCCTGTTCTATTTTTGCAAGATACAGTGGAAAGTATTTTAAAACTTGTTATCCATTGTTCAAACAACTTCAGAAGAAGTTGGATCTCTTTATATGATCTTAATTTAATGCCTTTAGTTATAAAGTTAGTTATAAAGAGCAAGCCAAATGTATTTTAAGAGTGAGTCATGCGTCTAGTAGAGTAGTTTGACAGGACGTCGCGAGTTATCGTGTAATCGCAGACACTGGTGTAAGATATAACACTCTGTATTCATCTATTCTATGTTTTCTTATTGGGTATATCATTTTAGAGTGTTTGCCCATTATGTTGGGCTTCGAGATGCAGAACCAACCAGTAAATCCACTGGCTCTAGCTGACGTTCTTCTCTAGTTGAAGGGGCTTGTAGCGGGGTCTTAATTAGACATTATATTTAATATTTGAAGTATAAAGTTAATACTTCCATCATCTTGAATGTCGTTAAGTATGGCATGTGTAGATTATATTCTCATTCAATAGTTTGTCTCAGTCAACGTCGATTTGGTTTGTGTTGGTTAAATGTTACGGCGGTTACTTTGTGCACAAGAGCATGCACAAATACATATATGTATAAAATATATACATACAATTGCAACACGTAGGCGATCCTAGTGTCTGGCATATGGCAAAGATGTACATAGACTTTCTAAATTCTAATTATTGTAGGTTATTACAATAATCTCAACTGACTTACGTATATAGGTTCTTACAGTTGAATAAAAGAATAGAAGTTGACAAGACCGACTCATACTTTCGCTTCATAAGGGTGGTAATCGCGTGCCTGTGTGACATGACTATATGCCTTATGGCGTGTGTGCAGGTTAGCATGCCAGCTACCTTGCCGTGCCCCTTGCGCTAGCTGTATATGTACATGACACTATCTCCATCTTTAAAATTCTTGTCACCAACACACTCTTCACTACCAGCTGTGCACTTCTTCAAGAGTACATTCATATGCAATATATTCATTTTGTCACATTTAAAATGATTGTTTTTATTAATTTACTAGCAGTTACCTACGGCTCCGCTCACAATTTTCTACTGAAAAACTGGGACACAGGAGACATATTTCTTTTAAATGTCATAATTACTCTCCTGAGATAAATGATAGTACTGAAAGATATTCCAAGCTCATGATCCATTTAAGATTAAAATTTTAAAACAGTCTTAATACGCACCTGTGAAAAACTCCGAACTTCTCTCCAATATTCTATGATTTTTTCTATACAATTGAACTGTATTAGTTAACGCACATACGATGTAATAAATAATGGCACTCAGTGTAATTTTGAAACGAAAGTAGTCATAATTTAGGCTACATATTATTACAGTGTCCATTGGTTAAGACCTCCAGATGTAAAACGAAATTGCGCATGGTTTTTATTTTAGGCTTTGCACGTGTTTGAGCACTTCTGGATCGAATTGATTACATTTCGGATGCCATGATGGAGCTTGCTTTGTTGTCCCAATTAGGAACATATGTACGCGCTCAGTTCTGAGAACCGATATGACGATCGTGGCCTGACGTACTCATACCTAGTAACATTACGATTGACGTAACCTATATTCTATATTTTAATTCAAAACATTTTAGTATTAAATGTAGTTTAATTATAAACTAGTTATGGTTTGTTATAACATTACATTGTCAGTGTAATGTTTGAGACGAGGCCTTAAATAATAGTTTTAAATTATTTCCTTTTGCAATTGCTCTTCCAACTTCTATCCAAGATCTACAATGTACTGTAATTGGCTGTTTCCCAACACCCTGTAATTGAATGAGCGGACCATATTTAAAATGAATCCATGGGATAGTCAGGTGGAGGGAGGAGACATTTTGAATCAAGCTAATCAGGCATTCCGTTTGAACAGTACGGTATGTGATAGCATATTATATTATGTCAGTACAATAACCCTCATAACCGTGTATCTAGTACTTATACATGGGAATAAATTCTAGTGTTACAATAACACTCGCTGAGGGGCTCCTAAGTTGGGTGATAACAAATTCGGGTTTAAGAGGAATCAGATAACCACTACAGAGGCACTACAGAAAGTGATGAGACCGTTTTTGCATAGAATTTTGCTCTACTAGTATGTAATTCCGCCCTGAGATTTGAGATATAACCTCTTCTTTGGACTTTGGCTAATTATCGAAATCTCTGCATGGTCTAACGATTATAATGTCGGATTTGAGCTAAAACCTATGGTTATCCCGGCAAAGAGCTTGAGAATAATGGCTGTACTGGTAAGCGATCATGAATTGCTTAGAGCAGTTAAAACGAAAAAAATATCTGCTCTCAGACCTTTTCTGGCAATAACACAGCCTAAGGTACAATTGTACCAAATTTAAATTTTTTCATACTAAGTAGTGGGTTAGACTCTAACTACTGTACTGAAGATTACTTAATCTAAGTTAATAATAAGCTGAATAAGCTGATCAATGGGTTTAATTCAACCAGGTTATAATGTGGGCAAACCGGAGAGGATACCAGGGGTGTTAAATCAGCAGAGGTTTCTTTCCTGGGGGAGTTGTGTTTTTACTGTAAGAATAAATAGACAGTAATCTTTATCAGTAGGATAAGTTTATCAGGACGTTTAATTTTTGCAGGAGATTATCTAGCCATACCATAGAGGTTCGGGAGGTTTATTGTTCCTGGGAGTTAAAAGAATATAGGTTTCTTTTCTAGAGGTTGTTGTTTCTGTTACGAGAATAAGTAAACCAGGGTAACAGATATTTTAGAAGGACTACTTCATCAAAGAGCTGTTTATATGGTGTTGAACTTAATGGGTGGGGGAGGTCTAACCTTTAGTTGAGGAATAAATTTACTAGGAGTTATTTGAGTGTAAAGTCTAAATATTTGTATTGGATGCGATCTACTTAAAAAAGGATCTTTTGTGGAATAATATGCCCTACCCTTATCTTATAATATCTCATCTATCAAATTGTGACCATACTGTTATAAGGTGGTAAAATTTAGTAAAATGTTTGGCCAACCAAATACGTTTTCTCCTCTCTAAGTTTATTAATAATGTCACCAAATATTAAGCAAAGAACATGCTCTGAAGGATATTTAACCATAAATGACTACTTAGTGAAAAGAATTAAAAAACACTCTACCCCTATCTACAAATGATGCTTCGCCAACATTCAGCCAATCAGCCCTAACCCGGTGAGGGGGGAGAGGAGATATCAACTGTCATTGAACTAGGTCTTGATAACGTAAAAATAAAGTAACATGCTAAGATTTCATGTTCATAGTTTAATTCGTTCTCAACAACTTTACTAACGCTCAGCCAAATACTGGGAGTGACGTGCCCGTCATCGAACTCTCCCTTGCTTACGTGGATATGGAGGCACATGCCAAAATTTCATGTCCATGGTTGTATGCGTTCTCGAGATATCGCGAAGGCAGTAAAGCTTCGCTAACCGCTCAGTCAAATCCCTTGGACTGACATTTACCGTCATTGCCTTCTGCCTGCTTTTACCTTGAAGAAATAAAGTCACGTGAAAAATTTCTTGTACACAGATCAATTTTTTCTCGAGACATCGTAGGGCCATGAATGCTTCACTGCTCAGCGAGTACACGTCACCTGTACTATATATTTTAAATGTAGTAATGATGTGCCTTACAAAATTTCTAGTCCACAGCTATACTTTTTAACGTACGAGTAGTAATACAAGCTAAATACGGGAAAAGTTTTAAACTCCTAAAACTGCCAATATGAAACCAAGATTTTGCCATTGAGAGCATTTTACGGTCTTTCAGAAGGTAATTCGTCAAAGAGTCACTGGACTTTATTGTCAATCACAAAATTTCTTAAGTTCCAACAAAATTTGATATTTCAAGCTAAGACCTACCTAGACCTAAGATAGGACTGTGCTATTGAGCCCAGAAACAAAGTTGTCACATAAATATTACAAAATATGTGCATTTAAACACGTTTTGCGGCTTAACCAATTAAAATATGGCAAAAAGTAACCAGAAATTTCTTGCAGATCACGTAATTTCCGTGGCATATTAGATTTGAGCAATGATCAACGGTTTGGCCGCTATTGGGCCGGGAATTTAAATTCTCACGTCAAAATTAGGACAAATTTTGCATATATTCACGTTTCTTGGCCAAACCGACATGACAGGGCACAAAGTTACTAGATCTTTTTTGTAGTTCACTTCATCCCCCACAAAGACATTTTCGTCAGATTTTTGCTAGCTCTAACGGTTTGCCCCCTATTTTCCTTCAAATAAAGGACTGCAAGATGAAAAAGAGTGAACATCTCACGAATTATTTTGAGGGGTTGAAAAGTTGAGATTTCTGGTTTTCGGTAGTTTCAATGGTAAAGGAACGTACATGTCAAAGTTCGTGTTTCCAGTTCTTCTAGAAGTGGTATTACATTTATACCAGTCAGCCCAGTCAGTCAGTAGCTATATCACTGCTATATGTATTATAGACTGACCTGTTGGATATATTAATTTTTTAATGACAAAATTAAGACCACATTTCGTGTCAGCTCTGTCCCAGGAATTAGTATCTGGATGCATAAATAAAGAAATAGGAATATAAATGAAACTAACAAAGCAGGATATCCACCGTAATCAGGCCATAAAAAAGAACACGGATATCGCATTAGGCTCTTACGTGCAGCATGCGCGTGATTATAACGTGTTATCACACCGGCGCGACGACAGCCTTGGCTGAGGAATGTGATGGGATCTCCATTTCGGAAAGTAAGAAACTCAGTTACTTCAAGTGAAAATATGTAATTTTATACAAACTGATATCGCTGAGAAGTAAGCTCTGTAGTATATAAAGAATAACTTTTTCATTTCTTTTTCGTAAATGTACATAAAATTAATATCCTTATTAGATGTCTATTAGACTGCTTTACATCTTGTAAATATTTTACAATAGATGGGATAGGGTGAGTAAACAGAACATTTTAAAATGCCATCTTGTGGTTTACCAAATAAACAACACAAAAACGAAAACCACCGTCTTTCAGAAAAAAGAATCGTCATCAGCATATAGTTAATTTATATTACTTTAAAAATTTAATTTCAAATAATAAAACATATGTTTAAGTTTTTAAGACTTAATTTTTCAATTAAATAACAAAGATATTAATTATTCTGCATTTTGAATATAAATAAAATTTTATTTTCACGAGGCCTTTTTTACATTTTAATCCTTAAAAGACTGAATACGCAATTAAATTTTAAATAACCAAAAGTTTTATTGAGTCAAAGCAAAACATTTTTTAAAAACTGCCTTTGTATCAATTTAAAATGTACTTTTAACTTCGTTAAGGTCACTTGTCATCTTCTATTGTGTGAGGAATGATAAATAGAATATTCAATTAACTTAAACTTGTGTAACGATTATATCTCAAGGCCAGTTTATATAAAAGGAATGAATTTGTCAATTTGGCAGAAAACGCATTCAAAACACCAATTATCAATGGTTACAATTTAATTTAAGAGCAATAACATATTTTAAAATATCGATTTAAACTCTTAACTTGATGGTCCAACAAATACTGGACTGTTTACCCTGTCTAGAACAAGGGGTATATACTCGTATGAAAAGCTATTTCATTACAAATTTAATTGGAATATATATTTTCAGCAAAACCTTTGCCTCGAGGATATTTATCGTACAAAAAACATTTAACACTACATTCTTATAACTAAGAAAAGTATATTTACATGTTACTACCTAATGCTAAAAGTAATCCTAGAACAATAACAAAAAAGTACTATGTTCGAATATAAAATTCCAATCTCTGAATTTTAAGTATTCATTCCAAATTCCGTATGTAACAGTGGTATTATTTGGAACATTCGAACATCAAAATAGCACTTATTGGAAGACAACTACATCTCGGCCACTAATTGTGTTTCGTTCCCCATATAACTTTTCAAGGGGGTATGTAATGTTTCCTCGAGGACCATAATCTGAAACCTTTATAAATAGGAGACATTTCCAATAGTATTTCTGAGATATTTCATTTTTGTCAACATCCAAATATCTGTATTTATTCTACCTCAATTCTCTATGATATGCTCATATTGAGTCAAATTGTTCCCTGGCATCGATAAGTGATGGTCATTGCAAGAAACCTAAATCTCGTTAACTTCTTTCGTCTTATTACTTCACGATTTACAGTGATACAAAAGAAGAGTAATCTGTAACCTTAACATAAAAATATAATCGTCATTATTATATTTCATGCTAAGCTGGTTTAATTTGAATATTAGTGTTTTTCACTATTCTTAACTTACTGTTCTAGGATACATTTCACTTTGCCTACACCACCGTTTGGACCTCTTTCAAAAGCTTAGAACGAAAAGCAAAGTTTTCCATACCACCCGTGATATTAATGCTATATATTTCGTACAGTTACTTTTTATCATGTTTCGAAAGACTCCAAGGGAAGTGTCATCTGGAACCCAGATATAAAATCGGAAGATTCCAATAATATCTCTGAGTTAAGCTATATTTATTTAGAAAATTCCAAATCTCAGCACTCAATCCAGTATCGGTGGTCTTTTGATAGTCATCTATTATAGAATAGTACATCTTGCCAACGATTCCTTCTTTTTCTAAGGACTCCTAGAGGAACCTGTTCTGGATCCCAGATGTAAACTGTTAACTTTCCAACAGTACCTTTGAGGGAACTTACAACAACAAAAGTTTAAATATCCACGCTCAATCCTGTCTTATTTTTCCATGATGGATTCTACTTTGGCTCCAAGTCGTTTTTCGGAGTGCGAGTTTAAACAACGAAAGGTATATCATGTATATGTAAGTGATGGTCGTTGAAATCAAAATTGTAAATTTGAAACTTATCTTGTTTTTTTGTTCCATATTATACCCAAAAATCCTCTTAGAGGGTCATCGCCTAGAACATGGACGTAAAGAGGAAATCTTCCAAAAACACCTCTGAAGGAACTTAAGTTTATTAAATAAAAATCCAGCCCTGCAATCTCTTCTTCCCCACTGTAACAGTACGCATTTAATGTTTCCTTCACTATGGAAACTATTATGAATCTGAAAAATGAGGTAAATCAAAGTAATTTAAAAAACCCCATTTCTGCAATTTACTATGCCTGACTTTTCTATAATGTTTTAATTTGTGACTTCCATTATGATTTCCAAGTCAATTACCATTCTAATCCTTTTTAATTAGATAATGACCACCACAAAGCAGTCATTCCTAATTTAAATAAAGATTTACTAAAATTGATTCGATAGTTTAAGTGAAATACGTGAACTATGCGTAATGAGAAACAGCTAGAATAATGTTTTCTAAAATGGTATTTTTGCTCAAATAGTACGGAATTTGAATAAATATGACTAATTGAAATCCATAGAAATACTAATATTTATGTTTAAAAAAAAATTAACTGCAATAATATTTGGAAAGACCCCATTTTAAATGGCAGTGGGCTTGCTTATCTCACAATGATTGTAGTTTAATGTACCAAATGTAGGGAGAACTTATCAGTGCCTCCACCACATACCGCCGGACATGGAGTACCCAATCTTTCCATCACCCTTCTCATTACATAATAACGCAAAGCTGCCTCCCTCCGAGTCAATTATATCACGTAAAATTGTTTTAAAGAGAAAATGTGTTATACCCTCTAGTCTGAAATGCAATATGAGAGTTTCTAGTGTAATACAACTTTGATGTAATGTTTTATAGTCATGTTACAGGTGTAAAACTGTGGTATTTTTATTGTTCATATATGTATTATTTTTATACAGTTTTTTAATAAATGTAAGTTTTACTAACAAGAGTGCAATTATCAAAGAGCAAGTGCTTTCCCCATTTGGCTTTCGGCTCCTGACCTATTATATCTACAGTATATAGCCCGCCATATGGGTGCATACATCAGCTGCGACCCTATACAATTCCCATACACTATAATTTGTATGGCTAACACAATCATCACCTCCACGTCAATAGTGAACTTGGTATACTCAGCAGTTTCTACTATCCGGTATGCCCAGAACATTCAATTAAAAGAATCATCTTACTTTGTAATATTCTGCTTGAGCATGTTTGTATAGTGTAACATATGTCTATAATGTACAGTACGTTCTGTGTATATGTTTATCAAATTTACAGTAAATGGTTACATTAAAATTGTTAATTGGTTACATTGAAATTATTTTTTTAATTTTTGCTAATTTTGTTTTGAAAACAAGGAGAAGGGGCCATTTATGGTACAATCCAAAGTCTCTGTCTGAACATCTCTGAATATGTTTTGAATTATATAATAGACCAAAACTAATTACATAATCATAATTATAGGTAAATTAATTTTAAAACAAAAGATTGCTATGTTGTGACTTCACGGAATTGCTTGTTATCTGAAGCGTAATAACAACCATAAGAATGTGTTTCGTAGGCCGCCTTAAACTCATGGCCAGAACAGAACTGATGTGAGTGTGTATTTCTCAACAATTATACTTACACACCGAGATCGAGATGTGAGCTGCATAGTGTCACATGGGAGCAGTGACCGTAATATGTGCGGTTACCGTTGTACTGGGACCGGAAAATCAAGTGACTTGTTGCAGCTGACTGCCTCGCAATTTCCTGCCAGTAATACGTCACTCAAAGGAGAAGATTCCACAGCCAGAGCGACCACTTCTGTGTTCAGTATGTTGATTGTGTTTGTGTAATCGACGATTTTGTCCAGGATTGTACACAGACAGATTCCCTTCCCGTTGAAACACTGTTTGACTCTCTTCGAACTAACGACACTGTATCATGAATAAGTAATTTAAAAAAATATATTCTTTACTTGTTCCTTAATTTGGGTGCTATACCAAATTTAAAATATTTTCGTAGGTATTTTTCAATATACTTTTTTTTAAAAAAAGTTTAGAATTGAAACTTCTATAAAATTACGCATAAACGTACCAATTTAATAATTACATTGAATATTTTTAAAACTTTTGTGCTATGAAAATTTTGTTTGTGTATCTAAATTGTTCCGAAGAAATTTCGCCACTTTGTAATAAAAACTCTGTACAACTTCCAAAGGTTTTGATATTTGAAAGATTTCTTGGCCATACTTTCCTATTTTTTATATACAAACCATGGAGTATTTATAAAATAAGAAAGTCATCAAACTCAGAACGGTAAACAATAAAATATTCTATGAAAATGTATTTTTATCCTTGGGATTTAGTTAGTTAAATTATTAATTAATTTCAAAAGTCAAAACTTCTATTTACATTACGTGTAACTTGAAAAAAATAACGGCTCTGTTTATAAAGAACTTAAATATACCAGACAAGAATAAGTATGGCTTCTATCGTGAACAAAGTTCCTTGCAAAGACCAGAAATGTACATTTACTCTAAAACTTTGAAGAATAATAATTTGAGTGTTAAATAAGTAAGCATTTTTCAAAAAACGTATGCAGTGGATGTGGTTTTTATTTTATAAAAATAACTTCTAAATATTACAAAAAAAAGATAATAGTTGCTTATCAATCAAATACATCATTTGTATTTTGTGCAGTTGTATTGTTGTGTGTTATACTGTAACACAGGTCACGAGGAAAGAAATGCGTGAGGTCGATCAACAAATTCCTATACCTTCTGTACCTCCTAACGACCATCGTTAGGCACAAGCATCGTTTTCAAGTGATTCTAACTACGACGGGGTTAAACGGCAGTAAAGAAACATCGTATTTACAAAACCGACAAGCAGAAAATCAAATTACCTTTTCATACAAGTTGTCCTACATCTAAAGGAATGTTTTTTAGTACTACATGCCCTTTTATTTCTTGATCGCTTAGTTTTCGATGGTCTGAGTTTAAGAAAGATTTATAAGGATCAACAACGACGGTATTAGTAGCATCCTATTAAGAATCTATATTTATTATGTATAAAAACAGTTTACAAAATGAGGGTTAGAAGTGAATTTGAGAACGATCGTTGTAAACTTATTAATGGATAATAATTTAGTGTTGCTGCAACAAAAGGAAAAGGAGTTCAGTGTTAGATTAGAAGCTAATTTTTGCAGTCAAGTACAAAGAAAATGAGCTAAGGAACTGCTGGATGTAGCAGATAAATATCTATTTAACTAATATTTCGATGTTTGTGTTAATGTGGTGTCAAATCGAAGTGTCATAGGACAGCCAGTCCTAACAGGGGTTTTGAAATAAGCTAAGACAATTACGAGTCAATAAAATGTGTAGCAGAAAACGAGTACAAGATTGAGGAGTATAGAAACTTGGTGCCTCAAGCAGACCCGAAGTCGCGTGTGTTCCATACAATGATTGCAAGGGTGTACGCGGACACAGTGACCATCCTCGTCGGTTAACCACTCTGCTATTACCCGACAACAATTAACTGCGCATGCCTAGGACAGAGAGAACGTTCCTGTGCACATAACCTCTGTTTTACGAGCGTCTAACTACGAACAGTTTTTGTCGTGTGAGTGACTCTTGAGGCCGAGTCGATTACTCCTGGCGGCGCGTCGCATGTTACTGCTATCGCTCACTTCCCCTAATGCGTGCCAGACTCTCAGATAACAGCTTATTTTCATCCTTTATCAAACATCTGTTACACTTGGGGCGTGTGGATGGACCAAGCCTCTTTAAGTGGCGGCTCGTCAATTAGGGCCTGCTTTGTGTTCCGGCGGAGAGAAAGATATGGAACTATTTTCAGTCAGCTTCTGGATTCTCGGCAAACTTGATTAGGCTTCTACGGTTGTAGAGGTATATGAATCCTACCGAGCTATACACAAACATTGGTACTGTTGGAAAAGGTTCCTCAAATTCCTTACTTGAATCTTCTTGTCTATGAAATACATAATGACTAACCACGTCTCTTAAAACAAAACATAGTTGAAAAGTGAATACATTAGCCAAATTATCCTTAGTTTCCATGAACATAGGATTCCCATGAACATAACTTCCTGGTCAACTAAGTTTGTGATGAAAAGTTTTGTCAATAATTAACATAGCTCCTTGATTCATTTAACTCTCTAGGCGACTTAACTCCTCCTTTTATTAGATTTCTTTTCTTATTGACTTGACCTTGCGAAACATTTAATTTAATGTCTATTTAATTTAAATCTATAGTCAACTAAAAAACGTGATAAACTCAATTCATGAATAACCTAATGTTCTTGTAAACGAAACCCTTTTGTCAAATAAACCCCAACTTTGTAGGTGAACATGAAATACTACAGAATACATCTATATATAATAATGTTGCCACCTGGTCATCTTAAACACTCTCGTGAACTTTAACCAATTATTATCAATCATAATCTGTAGTAAACCTAATTCCTTCTAAACCTAAGTTACTAAGGTAGATCCAAGGTAAACTAAATCCTCGTGGGGCAGAGCAAGCCCTCGGTCGGTATGTCAAGCTGTACATCTCAACACTCAGGATTTTAATCTCCTCGATCAGACGATTTTAAGACAAAACGGTTGTGGCATAGCATACAAACCCGTTAGTTTCAAACTATTAGGGCTGTTGTTTAAAATGGGGATCCTCTAAAATGGTTTGGGTAATTTTTGTGTCATTTTAGGAATGCGGGATATAAAATTTAACAAAATGCAATTAAATACTTTGATACATATTAACTAAGCAGCTGCCTGAAGAAATATTATAAATATTTACACGAAATCTTTTTTAGCGTCACAAAATAATTGCCTTCAGATGTTTCCATTGGAATGCTCCATCGGATGTTTCTTTAATCGTAGCATTATAAGAAAAGCCACTCACACCTGCTTATAAAACAACTAAACGTTTTAGTTGTGTATTTAATTCTATTTCTTTCTTCAGTAATGGCATCGCAGTGTTTTAAATTTTACCACAGACAAATATAACGCATTCTTAAGTTGCAAAAATGTATACATCTAAAGGACATGGCAGTTATATGTCTTAGCTGTGTGTTGAACATACTCAGAACCTTTCCCATAAATAATAATCCATAAATAATAATACAAATATACAATTATAATTATAGTTTTGTTGTTGTTTTTTTATTAAGTTGTTAATTAATTTTATTAATGTGTATAAAGTATGCAAAAGAGTAACAATTTATTCTTTAAACACAGCAAACCTTAGTAAATCATGAGAAAAGTACATTTATATTTACATATGTAGTACAGTCTATCTTACATATCAGAGAAAATCAAGGGGAGACTCCAGTTATTGAAATGAGATATAAAAGCTTTCCTAATAGAAAGTTAGATTACTTATTACTAGTCACATTTTTTCTATATGCATAGCTTTGTCAATTTAAAATAAAAAAGCGTTTTATGGAATATGTTTTTGTACCTCAAGTTTAACTAAACCATATTAATAACTTCATTTTATAACATAATATTATTTTTATTAAATATAACTTTTAAATCAAAAACATTTGTTACATCTTTGATAACACATGTTTTGCTTTCTGCAGGATTTTACTTAATTTAACAATGCATAAGAGGAGACAATTGAGTTGTAAGACGGGTAATTTCTAGAATCTCCTCTTTTATTTTATATCAAATTCAATATGTTGTAAATCTATATTATAATAAAATAAAATATTTTGAAATGTTATTATATGACATGCAAAGTCAACACACTAATTCAGTCTCCAAGTTTTTCATAAAGGTGTTCTAATTATTAAAGTACGTAATGATTATTAGAAGTTTACACAGTTTATCAGCCTTACGTTGGCTAAAATGCTTCAAATGATATGCTTATATTTCTCCAATGTTCTCGTCTGCTTACAGTCAGTATACAATAATATAATCGCAATGTTGTTGTTAAATTACGGTTCGTGATAATCTGTGTAAACGTGTAAGGTATTAATGTTTTTCGGATATAATCTTTAGGCTATTGAAAATCGTTCGATGATTATAATGCTCCATACCTATGCTTTGTATCACGATTTAGTGGAGTCACTATAGCAGAGTCAAATATGGTTGAATGAACAAGTTCTATTAGAATTTAGAATTTCAGATGTAACAACAGTAAAGCTGTTGTTTATGTATTTTTAATACTTTCCGATAGTTTTGAATAGTTGCTATGGTAGTTATCGAACGATACCCAAAGCAAGAAAGAACGGTCGCCAAACTGCTACTTGGGATGGTTAGTCGCTGAATGATTTCGCCCTCGTTAATTTCTACTGTCATTTGTAATGTCTAACAGCTTGCTTTTCTTTATAAGTGATATATTTACTAGGAGTCTCCTGTAAATGAAAACACTCACCGCCAGAAAAACAAATAAAACATGAGATATATGCAACAGTATCCCTGTAGACTATATACTGATTCTACAGCACAATGCCGTTTCTATACTTTAAACTGTTACAATGTTTCATGACATATTATTCAATCAGTTCATACCAGAGCAACGATTTTTGAAAAGTGTTAAATGTTTTAAAACACTGCGGTACAGAATAATGGAAAAACTGTTTGGCATAATAGAGCAGCTTCAAGTTGAGCCTTTTGGGAAATGACATGGTCGATTGGAGGCACACAGTCCACTGGGATCCTATTGTTTGACCGGGAGCTGGTCTGCTGTGTATATCCTTTCAAACTGTGCACTCAGTCCCTTGTACGATTCACAACCGCATCTATTAATGTGAGTTTTCAGTTGAGAAAATAAAAATGTCTCATTAAAATTAAACTTTGAGATTCATATGTTGATAAAAAAATGTATTGTTATGCAACGAAATTACTACTATTATTACTATATTTGTAAAAATACCATGTATGATATATTTGCATTATATGGGCAATTAGTTAAATAATATGATTGTTCCCAAATATAAACAGCGAGCACAATCCCGTATGAGTCCAATAATTATTACTTAAAAAACAACAGGCCGCTAGATAGATGGATAAGATAATTGCTCAAACATTTAACAGGTGACTAATATTAGTTAACGTGCAACAAGCATTGGTCAAAAATAAGTTATTCTTACGTTAGCTTAACTCAGAAGTTATATTATAACTGTTACTTCACTACGAGATAATGTAGATAAACTAATAGTGCTATCCAGTTAGGAATTATCCATCTTAAATGGGCACAGTTAGAGTTCAATGGAGGTGATTATACCTTTACCTGAAATGTTTATCTTGTAATATTGAAAATATTTTTGAATTGTATGAGAAAATGAAACAGTATTTACTGTCTTTAAGTTATAATGAAAATATTATTAGCGTACACTACTTAAACAGTCAAATTACTAAAATAATTGTAATATAATTGTAAAATTATCAGTTTTGATACTGGCGGTGTTGTTGTTCGTCTTCACAATAGCATATTTCTGTTGGTGAACACATAACATTAAGAGAAGCAGATGAATGAACATGAAGTACTTTACTACAGGAGCAAAGTATAACGGGGCCAGAGCAGGACTCGACCACAGGGGGCACGGAGAGGAGCGCCGTTTAGCCTCAGTTTTGAGCAGCCCAGACCACTATTACCTGCAGTAATTTGGGCGAATCATTGTTATTATACAACTGCGGGACAGATGTCCTTCGGAGTCATTTCCCGTAATAACTTCCCAATTACATACCCGAGCTGGGCCGAGCGTGCCAGACCCATCTTGCTCCGCTGGAGGAGATTATTTTAATGGTTTATTGTCAGACAGATGGCCGTCGCCAGATTCACTTTAGAAGATCCCCTTTTTCTCGAGGAAAGTGGCATTCCTGTCGCGATACAAAAACTGTCGCGGAAAGCGAAATGCGAACATTGTCGTAATGCGATTCGTATGGAGGAGCGAGAAAATGACCCGGGAGCTCGCTGCATATGTGTAGTAATTACTCAGAAATATTTCCGCGCCGTTTTTGCTCCGTCCGGGTACTAAAAGCGACCCGCCGGATGCTCTAATTGTTTTGTCCCCACAACAAGATTTCTGGTAAACTTTTTGTTTACTTTACTCGCTTTGTCCGCGAGTTAACTTCTCAGGACCGTGGCGACAGTAATACCTTCCATTAAGAATTAACTTGCCTTGCAAGAAAAGCTGCTTAAAGGTTTAAGGCAATATTGTTTTGTGGGATAAAATATGTTTTCTCTGACAGAAGTAATCCTTTGTTGCAACAATCTTGGGCGATATGACACTTATTTTCCTTCCTTAACCAAGCTTATTAAAAGAAAGAAATATAAAAATCTAACTTTGGAACGCTTACAGTAAGTCTGTTTCCTGCGGAGAACGACTCTGTAGAGGTGAATTAATTTTTATAATTTTCACAATTACAGTTGTATAATGTATGTACGAATATACATATATTCTATAATTTTACTCATATGCTAGTGTTATGTTTTATATAGTTATGTATTTCAGTTCTAGCCTAGATACACATGATTTGTGTGTTTACCTACACTGTATTGTATTAGTTAGGCCAAAAATATCGTTCAATATAACAGTTTAAAAGAAGTGCTCAAGATCAATTTACTAGTAATTGGAAATATTACTACAGTTATATTTTATTGCGTTTTACAAATAGCTGTTTTTAATGTTAGGAATATTAAGTACTGTACACGACTCAGGAATAACAAGTGAGAAGAATATTTAACATTAAAAACTTCCAATATAAGGAAACGCAAAAATTTTAATAAATTTCATTATGATTCGAAGATTTCAAATGGCGAATTGCTGTAATATTTAAATAAAGCTAAATGGGTAAATATACTTTATGCTCTTACGCACTTAGGCAGTTATACTGGAACACTTTGAATCATAGTAGTATTGTAAGACTGCATAAGATTATCAGTCTGATTGCTAAGACTAATAATTATACTCGTCTAGGCGCCTCGCTTAGGCTTCAATACGTAACGTTTCTTTGCTTCATAAACAACACACATTGTATGAAGTTACATATATGATTATAGGTTGCATTAAATATTGCTCGATTAGTGATTAAGTTAATTAATTTTTGCTAAAACATACTATAAACTTTTATAAACAAACTTCATTGTTTATGCCTAGTTACGAATATGGTCTATACAACATTGTTTAAAACCTTTTTTGTAAGTCTTTACTTTTAACAAAATAACATACACAAACATTAAATGTACCAATTTGTATAACATATCAGTATTGCATAAACAACAGATAAAATTGCTTTTAGAAAATGTGGCAATTACTTAGATCTGTATACTTCTCAAACTCAACGAATTTAATTGGGTTGTAATTTCAAAAATACAAAATATTTTATGTTGTACAAATTTTCTGTATTACTTTTACTTCAGATGGTACAATCAAGTATTTACATATCTCAATAAAACCTCCTCTAGTAGACCTTAAGAGAAACCCTTTCCATAAAATATTGTTTCAGACTATAAATGTGTTTTATATATCAAGTAATCTAATGTTTCCAAAGAACTCAAGTTTCCAACATCTTATCACGTCATTTTCGTTTCAATCTGACATATAAACTTCATTCTAAACAAGGAATTGAACCGACTGATACAGAAAAGAAAGATTGGAAAATATGTCCAGCTGCGTTCCCGAGTTACAATTTCTCAAGTCTCTCTGCATCTGGAAATTCTGGGAAAGAGTTGACAGTCGAACAAATTATATTTGCAAATATTTCATGCTTCCTATCATTCCAGCGATTTGGAAATTATCAATCTCTTACGACATCTGTGGCTCGAAAACCATTTGAAACAGCAAATACACTTTACAAACTTTTACCAGCGTTTAATCAAAGACGAAAACTTAGTAAATATGTCTTATGCTGAGTTGTCTCTGATATATGTATAATTATCCTTCTAAAATACATAGTATATAGAATGTTTGAAAAATAAATAGAAAAGGTCTATGCCTGATCCAGTTTTTAATCCGACAAATAAATCTTTCTTTAAATAAATTGGTCTTCACATTCTTCGTAAGAAATTAATCAAGAGTAATATAAATTGTTCTTTGTTTTTTTTAAGTATAATTAAGTATATATATATATTTAATTGATATATGTATACATCTACTATCCTAATAATACTAAAAATGCGAAAGTGCCTTTGTTTGTTTCGTTTTGTTTCCACGCGTAAACTGCTCAACAAATTGTACTGAAATTTTACATGGGCATTCTACGGTTCCTGGAATTAATGGTGGTCTATTCTTATTTCGAAAATCTCTCCGGGCTACGTCTGACTGGTCTTTAAAGTAGCGAAGAATCCCATTTTGGTCTCCAAAGTTGTGTAGTGTTAATTGAATGAGCCTGTCAAATGTAATAAAATGTTATGTGTAAATAATGTGTGTTATTTTTAATTTTTTACATTTATAGTGAGTAAATGTTCTAAACAGTAATCATACTTTTCTACGCAGTTTCAGATTTCAGCGATTAGGTAAGTATCAATCTAGCTTAAAATATAAGAAGGTCAGAATTTGCCTCCAAAAAATTCCCTTTGAAGCAGTCAGCAAGAACTATAGTAAATGAAATTTCGTTGGACTGTTCGAATTGAACGCTATAACAAACGCTTTAAACTGACCGTGTCCCGTCAGTAACTGAGGAAGGAAAAAATCCGTATCCCCGTGCTTCCGGAAGAGCCAGATGCTGATGTCTGGAATCAGGTGCTCCGTCCATGTACCCGTCTCTCCCGTTGTCCATCGGTTCTGCCACTCCTGTAGCGTTTCCTTCTTTATTTTTGTGCTTATACGTTTTCAAGGTGTTCGCGGAAAGATCATTTCTCGACAATCGCTACTTCAAAATAACGCAGTTTCCTTGTAGACGTCAATGTTGTCTCGCCCGTGTTGACGACGATAGGTTTTGGGAACCACTTTTGTCGAGGCAAGACGACCATTTCAGTTTTCTGTTTAGCGAGTTTCGTGTGGTGGTTCTCAAACCTAATTTCGACGGAGTCAATGGTCTCTCGAACTAGTAGTTCTGCCTCCTTGGCATTGTCTACTACTATCGTAGCCGCGACGTCATCCAGAAAACCCGTGAGTTTCACTTGCTTCGGCAACGGGGGCTGCCGAGCGGGGTAGAGAGGATGCCTTGGCTGCTGCCAGCATGGAGACTCTGCAGATTTGGCAGCGGAGGTGGACGGAAGGACCGGACGGTGCTTGACCTTTCGTCTCATTCGAGAGCTTCAACCCTGGATAGATCGTGGCCACGGGGAGATAGATTTCTACCTGTGTCAGTTCCTGACGGGGCACGGTTACTTTAGGAAGTACCTCTACAGGATGGGAAAGGTCAGGTCGCCTCGGTGTGCTTACTGCCCGGAGGAAGATGATGATGTTCATCACACCTTCTTCGCTTGCGGGCGCTTCACCGAGGCCAGGCGAACGCTCGCCACCACAGTTGGCGATGTTTCGGCAGACACCATTGTGGAGCTGATGCTGCAGGGTGAGGACTCATGTACATGCGATCTTTCATCAGAAGCGTGAAGACGGATGCCTGGCTGACCCCTAGCTTCCGAAGCAAGTAGTTTTGCCCTGGATGGGACATAAGACACACGGACCAGGCAAGATGTCATCCGAAAGGGTTCCGGACTTGGCCCGTAGGGGGTTTAGTGGGTAGTCCGCAAGGGAGTCCCACACTCCGTGCACAAATGCATTCCCCCTACGTTAAAAAAATCTCGGTATGTTACAAAACTGGTTGTTTCCGAGGCTGCACAATGACAACTTCATTTTTCAACAATACGGGGCAACCCCTCACTGGAGTCGCCAATTGCATGAATATCTGAATGAAATTCTACTGAACCGTTGGATTGGTGGTCAAGGTGCTGGCGACTAAGTATGTCTCACCTGGGTTCCGGATTTGAAACCCTGTGACATATTTCTGTGCGGTTTCGTTAAAGACAACGCTTATGTACCAACACTCCTAAAGAACCTGGATGAGTCAAAGAAACGGATCCGTATTGCGATAAAATCAGTGACGAAGGACTTGCTTGGCCGAGTATGGGAGAAATTTGAGTTTCTGTGTGATATTGTTTGTGTCGCTGATGAAGGAGATAT
This sequence comes from Homalodisca vitripennis, assembly GCF_021130785.1. Classification (NCBI taxonomy): domain Eukaryota; kingdom Metazoa; phylum Arthropoda; class Insecta; order Hemiptera; family Cicadellidae; genus Homalodisca; species Homalodisca vitripennis. Next base: position 176,712,137 of record NC_060210.1, read on the forward strand.
TCAGCATCTTTAATCTGAGCTTGAGACTTTCGTAAATATGTGTTTAAAATTTCATATTCGTAAGTCTTAAAGTTCAATAATATACATTCGAAATATGTTTATTCTTTTTGAAACTCCCTGCATAAAAAAATCAACGAACGCTTAATCTTTTTTTGCCAGAAGTGCATTTGGCGCCATTCCGCACTTGGAAAAATAACACCCCTAAAGATAGTACCCAAATTCAAGCTCAGATCATGTGAGTGCTCGTAAAGCTTATCCTTCAATTTCCTATTACTAGTACCATGTTTATGATACCCTAATCTAAACCTACTTATATAACTTAATAATAAATAGTAAACAGGGACACAGTAGCCTCTTTCTCGCCTATATCGCCTCTTTTCGGGAAGCAGAAAACAAGAACCGTTCGTCATAATGAAATGAAATTCTTATAATAAGTAAAATAAAGTCTGTTCTTTATAATAACGAATATCTTAGGCCCACGGTTAAAACCCTGTTTCAACAATAGTGGCCTCCTGATAATTCCAAAGTAACCTAAAAGTATTCAAAAACAATGTAAAATTTTAATTTGTGACATAAGTTCCAATAATATACACCAACAAATCCTCCACATAGGCACAAATATAGTTATAATAGGCTTAGTTTGACAACCCATGAATTGAGGAAAGCGCCATAAAATAACTTTGTTATAATTTTGATTAACATTATAAATACGAGAATATCTTTTATATAAATGAGACATGTGGCATAACTACTTTAAAAAGTCTATTAAATATCGTTTTTATAAAACTGGCTTCCACATGTAGAATACAACAGATCTAATTTATAACTGAAAATAAACACCATATTTGTTACAGTTGCTCGTTTTAAAGAATATATAACAAATTTAGATTATTGATTATTAAAATGTTAACCAAATCTTATTAAAATTTATGCAACCTTACTACAATTCCATAAATAATTTCTTTAACTTGCCATGTATTTATAACTAAATAAATGGACTTTTAAATATCTTTACCGTTATCCATTAAACAGCATAGTTTTTGTAATTTATTTTTGAAGTGCTATGAGGTTTCAAAAAAATATGCGTGCTAAAATTATAAAGAATAAACAGTACTTTACTATCTAACAGGAAATCTACCTTGTACTTCCGTTTGTTGCTTTACCAAGACCCTTCGTACAATTGTTCCAATAGCAGTTGTGTCTTCTCCGACCATGAATTAAGCTGTGGTGATTAGATAAATGAATATTTTAGGAAAAGTACCACTAATAATAGTAACTAATGAGACCTCGACCCGCCTACTTTCCTTTGGTCCGCCCATCGGCTATTAGCTCGTTTGTCAGGAGCCCCTCCCTCTCTGCCCGAGAACAGAAGTCAGCACGTCTACAGCAGCCGGATCAGTCGGAGGCAGTACCAGTGGGCTAGCCGTTAATATTTAGAAAAACAAGGATCTCCCAAACCAGCATTCTCAGCTGCCTACGCATTTGTAGATACATACATCATTCATACACTCCCGTTATGAGTCAAAAGTAGCTGCATCTTTTACACATCATTAGCAAAAACATCTTCTAATGTATGAAAGAGCTTTGATGTAGCTCCACCACCAGATCATACACCTTGTAATTGAATATCGTATTGAATACAGTAACTATTAACTATTACATTGGTAATTACTGTTTTCCATTGTTATAGGTAGGAGCAATACGATTCTAGGCAAAGTAATCCTTAATGTGTCAAAATGTAATTTTTACATGGATTTAAATTTATGACTTACATATTTATTTACTGGATAATGTTATTCGCACAGAGAAACTCTTGATATATCTATGATCCATCACATGCCTGAGTTCCAAGCATACGATACTTGGCTGAAACAAGCAATAATATTCTACAACTACTTTTGAGCCATCCGGAAATTCGCCAAAGTCTTTCAAAAGAAAACAAAACCAACCGTATAGGATGATAATATATACAAGGTGTTTGAAAAGTATGAGTACGGCTTAATATTTTACAAACCATAGCAGATAACATCTATAAACTTTGCACAGTGTCATATGGCTATGTAAACTATTTTTCCTTGCTATTACCATGACATGCCAACCATGGGGGGACGGCCCACAGAGGAAAACATGGAAATCTTAAATGAAAGCATGGGTCGAGTGATACCTCATTTGAAAGAGCTCACTTAGTAGAGTTGAATGCCGCAAATCGCATCTCAAAAAGGTTTATCCAATCAGAAATGGCGGGTTGTTTTAGTTAAACATTGTGAAGTACATTATGCGCTGCCATTTCTGACTGGATCATCGTATTCTGATGCGGTAGGCGGCGTTTCACTCTACTAACCGATGTGTTTTCACTGACTTTTTTTAATTAGCAAATTATGTCATAAATTTATAACACAATAAATCAAACACAATAAATACCGATGTTTTTAGTTTGATTTATTGTGTTATAAATTTATGACATAATTTGCTAATTAAAAAATAGTCAGTGAAAACACATCGGTTAGTAGAGTGAAACGCCGCCTACCGCACTCGACCCATGCTTTCATTTAAGATTTCCATGTTTTCCTCTGTGGGCCGTTCCCCCATGGTTGGCATGTCATGGTAATAGCAAGGAAAAATAGTTTACATAGCCATATGACACTGTGCAAAGTTTATAGATGTTATCTGCTATGGTTTGTAAAATATTAAGCCGTAATCATACTTTTCAAACACCTTGTATATTTTTTAAATCACATAATATAAAACTGTGCCAAACGATCGCTTGTATCTAGGTAAGATACACTTTAAACTCATTGTGTTTATCAAACATCGTGGCACTTTACAACTTTTTCGAAAAAAGTCTACACAGGATATTTCGAGGATTGAAATCCACCCTCTCCACTAGAAGTCGAAGTGTGCTACAAATTTGGTAAAACGTACACAAATCTTAAATAATAAATAGTATAACGATGAATTTGCTACACAATAAGCTTGTAAAAACTAAATTCTAGAATAAAATATGTTCTATGTCAAACAAATTAAGAATATATGCCTACCGTAGACGTAGAACAACGTTATGACGTATGAAATTATGTTCTTTTCTCCATGTTGACCTACAGTTTTATAGGAAATATATCTAAAATAGATCTTTTGCAGCGGTCTAGAATCCACCCACACAACTGACATCGTAATTTCTGTCAGCTCTGTAAACAATACATTTACCTGGGAGTGAGAGATACGCTTAATCCATCAAACTCAAAAATGTTCATAAAGCATCAAGAAGTTTTAAAAGTGAGTATTTGAGAAATATGAACTGTTGGTGTGCAATGATACACATCGCCAGGTAAACTCCAAACTAACTTCATTCCGCTGTTCCGCTTGTTACCTAGTAGCAAATCGATACTGATATCACATACTCATTGGGTATTAGATTCTGAACTATACCAAGATGCATTGACAAGGCACACTTAAGTGAATTGGCACAGGTCAATACGATACTACTGTGCTTGTTGTGTCTATTATGTATGTCTATTAAAGCAATGCCAGAGTATTGTATGTTGCTCTATAATTAGATGCATTGACAGGAAAACTTAGTGTTTATTTGCACTTATAAACACGATATTTAGTTCTTTTACTATTTAGTTTATAAATCGTGATCAAGCAGTGTCAGAGTATTGCATGCCGGTCTGTGCTAAGACACGTTGACAGGCAATCTTAAAGCTAATTTGAACTATTAAGCACGATATTCCTGTGCTAAGACGAATATAGAGTAATGTCTGCATAATCGATATTGCGATTAAACACTGTTCGGGTATTGCGTGCTGAAGTGCACTAAACACACAAATACAAACACACTTAATATAAACATACACTACATAATACTTCAATACTTTGATTAAATAAATATAGCCTACAGACTTTATGATGGTAAATATGATCATGTCTTTGTCTGTTATAAAACACATTGAAAAATAAAATTATAGCTTACTGGAATTACACAATAAGATATTCAAGTGTGGAGATAAATACGGCCTATTGCCTGCATAAACGACACTATGATCTAGCAATATTGGAATTTATTAGGCTAATATGCACAAGAAACAACGATTGGGACATTTCTAGCTAATAAAAATATTTCGATACATCAATTTCTATTTAATACAAATGTAACTTTTAGTTTGTACAATCGATATTATGATCAAACAGTGCTGTAGTATTATGTAGAGGTCTGTCAGATGTACTCTTGAACTGGATATTGGGAATGATTTAGGAAGTCAACATTGGGATCAGGATTTTAATATCGGACTATCGTATGCTGATATGCACACGGATATACTGACAAGATCATCTCTTGTAACCATATCCTAGTTAACACGTTATTTTTGTGATAGACAAGCGTGGTGTACAGTCTGAGGAATCGATAATGAGATCAAGTGACGTTAGAGTATGACATGATGATCTGCACTAAGTAAGACCCATTCAGACATGCACAATTACAATAACAAGGACTACTCAACACGTTATTGTTGTGATAGACAAGCGTGGTGTACAGTCTGAGGAATCGATAATGAGATCAAGTGACGTTAGAGTATTGCATGATGGTCTGCATTGAGTAAGACCCATTCAGACAGGCACACTTACAGTAACAAGGACTACTCATCACGTTATTGTTGTGATGGACAAGCGTGGTGTACAGTCTGAGGAATCGATAATGAGATCAAGTGACGTTAGAGTATTGCATGATGGTCTGCACTGAGTAAGACCCATTCAGACAGGCACACTTACAATAAACAAGGACTACTCATCACGTTATTGTTGTGATAGACAAGCGTGGTGTACAGTCTGAGGAATCGATAATGAGATCAAGTGACGTTAGAGTATTGCATGATGGTCTGCACTGAGTAAGACCCATTCAGACAGGCACACTTACAATAAACAAGGACTACTCATCACGTTATTGTTGTGATAGACAAGCGTGGTGTACAGTCTGAGGAATCGATAATGAGATCAAGTGACGTTAGAGTATTGCATGATGGTCTGCACTGAGTAAGACCCATTCAGACAGGCACACTTACAATAAACAAGGACTACTCATCACGTTATTGTTGTGATAGACAAGCGTGGTGTACAGTCTGAGGAATCGATAATGAGATCAAGTGACGTTAGAGTATTGCATGATGGTCTGCACTGAGTAAGACCCATTCAGACATGCACAATTACAATAACAAGGACTACTCAACACGTTATTGTTGTGATGGACAAGCGTGGTGTACAGTCTGATGAATCGATAATTAGATCAAGTGACGTTAGAGTATTGCATGATGGTCTGCATTGAGTAAGACCCATTCAGACAGGCACACTTACAGTAACAAGGACTACTCAACACGTTATTGTTGTGATGGACAAGCGTGGTGTACAGTCTGAGGAATCGATAATGAGATCAAGTGACGTTAGAGTATTGCATGATGGTTTGCACTAAGTAAGACCCATTCAGACAGGCACACTTACAGTAAACGAGGACTACTCAACACGTTATTGTTGTGATAGACAAGCGTGGTGTACAGTCTGAGGAATCGATAATGAGATCAAGTGACGTTAGAGTATTGCATGATGGTCTGCACTAAGTAAGACCCATTCAGACAGGCACACTTACAGTAAACAAGGACTACTCAACACGTTATTGTTGTGATAGACAAGCGTGGTGTACAGTCTGAGGAATCGATAATGAGATCAAGTGACGTTAGAGTATTGCATGATGGTTTGCACTAAGTAAGACCCATTCAGACAGGCACACTTACAGTAAACAAGGACTACTCAACACGTTATTGTTGTGATGGACAAGCGTGGTGTACAGTCTGAGGAATCGATAATGAGATCAAGTGACGTTAGAGTATTGCATGATGGTCTGCACTAAGTAAGACCCATTCAGACAGGCACACTTACAATAAACGAGGACTACTCAACACGTTATTGTTGTGATGGACAAGCGTGATGTATGAGGAATCGATAATGAGATCAAGTGACGTTAGAGTATTGCATGATGGTCTGCACTAAGTAAGACCCATTCAGACAGGCACACTTACAGTAAGCAGGCCCTACTCAGCACGCTATTTATGCGCTGAAATACTCATAACCTATTATGGACTCTTGTACTTAGTACTGAAATACATTATTATCTGACCACGTAAATAAGAAAAAGGCACATTTCGTAGTTTAAATATTTAACACGCGTGGTATTGAGAGTAACAGATCTCCTATAGCATAATGGTTTATAGAACTGTTCCTGGAAATATTCTATTGAGTCATGTTCTTTAAATTATACAAGGTGGCTGTTAGCTATCCAGTCTTAATTAGTTGAGAGTGAGCGAAAGATATCACTCGTCGAGTTGGACAATGTCATTTCTGTGTCTACTTATTTGTCCGCACGATAAACCTATAGTCTTTATATTTTACTTTATGCTTCGATTATATTTAAGTAACAATAATTTCGATGATTGGTACACATTACTCAATGGTATTGGTCTTAGCGTTAGCGAATATAAATGGATATTGGTCTCATAGATAACTATGATGGCAACGTAAAACTATCAGCATAAATGGATGAAAAAGATGAGTACAATCATGTAATATTTTAACATGATATATATTAGGACACGCGCTAACTACCCTAACAGATGCAACATTACATTTTGGTGGCTTGGTGTGTAGGGTGTTACTGTTTAATCGCTACTATAAAACCCAATTGATATATATCTCCAGATTTAATCTGAAAACTTTAAACTTTTTACAAAATTTCATTGTAGTATAGAAAAGTGAGTTTTATGGTTGTATATGTCCAAACATGGCATTTGGCTGAGCGTAATTTAAACCTTTATAGTTCAAAAAATTTCTCTTTTGTCTGCTGGAAGAATAAAACTTTATTTTGGATATCAAATTTTCTATTCGTCTATCTGGGACATCTCGAGACTTGAAATTTTGTATGCAACTTCAGCGAAGCATCAACAGACACGTGCAGATTCTAACTTGTTACTTTTTTTCATACAGAAAATAAAATTCGTTTGTCGTTTGACCGCGGCACTTATCGTGAGAACTGTTATAATATCTAATATCGTCAAATATCTATTTAACCGTTTTTTATATACACTTTATGTGTAGGTTTTCCGGTTATATGTGACCTGCACCATTCATATTGTTTATTTTAAGGACGTAATAACAGAGGTCGTCAGACAAAATTCGAGTTTATGTTTATCTTGATGTTTATTCACTTTGTTTTTTTTTTAATAATTTTGAATCACATAAGGAGAGTTATTATGTGCTTTAGAATTAGTTTCACTTTTGTAAGAAATTCTAAATGTTATAACGAAAAATTTAATTTCAACCTTAGCTCGGATCTCATAAATCCAACAATTCTAAAAATATTTTTTCTGACTTGTTTAAATTATCAAACAAATTAAGATATAGGGAATAAGCAAAAATTTGTAATCGCCTAGATTACATTCCAACATCTAATTCTAAACTATTAAAGAAACAAAACGAGAATACAAAGATGTTTCTAACCACTTATGAAAGATTAATAAGACTACAGCCTAACAGTATACATAATGTGATATGGTATAGTAGTCACAAATATGATAGCAATTTTTCTGTTCCAGACTTTTATTCAGCCAATTCTATTTAGTTTTTATTTAGGGACTTTGTATTACGCTAACTAACTGGTTTTCTGATCACAGAACATTTTAAATAATAAAACAAATGTTGTTTACGTTTTAACGATTATTTATTTAACAAATAATGTATTTAAATAGTTGATTAACATAGAAATATAATAATGGTTGTTTATTTGATAAAGAAGTATTAAGAATAGAAGGAACATTCTTATTTAATTTCCATGACTCGAGATTTGGTAAGTATGTTCCAATAGACGAGTGGTGCTGTAGGAAGACATTACGTGGTTCAGCTTGCTAACTGCAGCGAATTCTAACTTTTTAACTAGTTATACGGTTGTAATCCTTTTATAAGTATAAATAAAACATCGTGTCGAATAAGCAGATGAGGGGCTTCCGGTATACTATCGCCAGCACTTTAGTGAAATCTTGTTTGTTTAACCTGTAGAGAATAGAATTCTATTTTCTCTGGCTTCGTTCTCACGTACTGCTAACTGCTACTATTTCACACCAAATTTTATTATCAAATAGTACGTAGTAGTAGTATGTATGGGTTTTTTTAATAGATTTTTGTAATTGGAAAATTGATTTATACAGGATATCTAGGGTATTGATGCAAAACTCAACTGGTTCAGGATGTTGCAGGACAAGTATGCACACTTAAAATAATTTTATTCAATGACGGTTACAATTGTAAGTTATGCAGTAAAGATGTGTTCCAAACAATTTCACTGCAGTAGTACGCTCCGTCAGTAAAATTTGTACAAAGATTCTCTGATGACCTCTGTGGCAAACACCTCCCTAGATGAAAGACGTTTGTAGTTTGTACGTGGTTGGCATCGTGGTGGTTTGTCCCTAACAAGAATATCGGCAAAATATTCAACCGTTAATATTTTTTTTCTACAAAATAAAATACTTGTCTGGTAAATTCTAATACAAATACTATATAATAAAAGTAATTTATTGAATATTTTAAAGTAATCAATAAAATTTATATTTACATTATTATTACATATTTTGTAATCGTTTATTTCTTTGAGATGTGCCTGTTGGGATCTTAACAACATATGTAGTAATAAGAACGATAGTGTCAAAATTTCATATATTCATTTGTTGGTTACACCAGTAGGACATATTAAAACAGATCCACTTAAGAGTGGGTTTTACCACTCATCATATGTAAATGATGATCGTCAGTAAATTACAAGTAATTTTATTACATATAATAATTGTATCTTAGAATAGTTATAGTTTTAGTTGTAGAATATAGCTGTTTAAATACAAAACAAAGTTCAATATACAAAATATTTATTATAGTTGAATAATAAATACCCGAATAAAAAAATGTATTATCTCAAGAATACACAATAACAGCGCAGGCAGTAAGATTGAAGCTAAAAAATTGTGACCTTACAATGTAAAAAATAATTGATTTTGAAATAATCTTTATAAGCTTTAAATCATAATAAGTGCAAACACCCATAGTGAAATTCATACAAGCATTTAATTTTATGTTACATTTAATGAAAATCTAGAAAATGTATTTCGAGAAGCCCAAGTCTGAAAAAGTAAGTCCAATAAAATAATCGGCCTGAGGAACACCAGTAAGACTTCAGTGGATCTGTTGCAGCCGTACAATCAGCTGACTGTCCGATCTGGCAGGCCGCTCACGCTCTTCTCACTTATTCTTTCTGCGTTTTATTCACATGTTTGTTACTAAATTGTTCTACTTTTTTATATACGTTTATACTGTAATGGTTTGAATTTAAACGTGGCTATTATATTAAAATAAAAACAAAACAATGATTTAAAAACTATTTACTTGAACAAAATATTACTTTGCTACGATCAGGGACAGATTGTAATAGACATGTTTGCCTTAGGCTTTATCAGGAGCCTCTTTGTAGACCTGATGTCAAACTTCAAATATTTTAGTAGGAGAAACTCACAAACAGAAAAGTAAGGAAAAGCTCGCCGTTCGGATTAATACTACTACTAATAAGGAAAAGCTCGCCGTTCGGATTAATACTACTACTAATAAGGAAAAGCTCGCCGTTCGGATTAATACTACTACTAATAAGGAAAAGCTCGCCGTTCGGATTAATACTACTACTAATAAGGAAAAGCTCGCCGTTCGGATTAATACTACTACTAATAAGGAAAAGCTCGCCGTTCGGATTAATACTACTACTAATAAGGAAAAGCTCGCCGTTCGGATTAATACTACTACTAATAAGGAAAAGCTCGCCGTTCGGATTAATACTACTACTAATAAGGAAAAGCTCGCCGTTCGATTAATACTACTACTAATAAGGAAAAGCTCGCCGTTCGGATTAATACTACTACTAATCCACAATGATGATTAGCGTTGGTGAGAACAGTTTGTCACTGTGTATTTTTTTACACAAAATGCTGAAGATTTCTCAGACATTGTTCGTAAATTGTTCTTGGTAATTTTAACAAATTTAATGGTGTTTTTTTTCTTTCATTACGGTTTTGAAATACACAGTAAAGTTTATATTTACACGTTCACATACACATACATGCACGTTAACATTGAAATGTTATAGTTACGTATAGTAAGAGAATAAAATCTACATTACGATATCTGGAATTGTTTTTTTAAGATAGTTTTCTCAGAAATTGTTCGTAGATAGTTCTTGGTAATTTTAACAAATTTAATGGTGTTACTTTCCTTTATTATGGAATTGACATACGCAGTAAAGCTTATATTTACACGTTCACATACACATACATGCACGTTAACATTGAAATTGTATAGTTACATATAGTAAGAGAATAAAAATCTACATTACTATGTCTGGAATTGTTTTTTTTAAGATAGTTTCTCAGAAATTGTTCGTAGATAGTTCTAGGTAATTTTAACAAATTTAATGGTGTTATTTTCTTTCATTACGGATTTGACATACACAATAAAATTAAATATATTTACACGTTCACATACACATACATGCACGTTAACATTGAAATTGTATAGTTACATATAGTAAAAGAATAAAATTTACATTACGATGTCTAGAATTGTTTTTTTAAGATAGTTTCTCAGAAATTGTTCGTAGATAGTTCTAGGTAATTTTAACAAATTTAATGGTGTTTTTTTCTTTCATTACGGTTTTGAAATACACAGTAAAGTTTATATTTACACGTTCACATACACATACATGCACGTTAACATTGAAATGTTATAGTTACGTATAGTAAGAGAATAAAATCTACATTACGATGTCTGGAATTGTTTTTTTTTAAGATAGTTTCTCAGAAATTGTTCGTAGATAGTTCTAGGTAATTTAAAAAAAATTAATGTTGTTATTTTCCTTTATTATGGAATTGACATACGCAGTAAAGCTTATATTTACACGTTCACATACACATACATGCACGTTAACATTGAAATTGTATAGTTACATATAGTAAGAGAATAAAATCTACATTACGATGTCTGGAATTGTTTTTTTTAAGATAGTTTCTCAGAAATTGTTCGTAGATAGTTCTAGGTAATTTTAACAAATTTAATGGTGTTATTTTCTTTCATTACGGATTTGACATACACAATAAAATTAAATATATTTACACGTTCACATACACATACATGCACGTTAACATTGAAATTGTATAGTTACATATAGTAAAAGAATAAAATTTACATTACGATGTCTGGAATTGTTTTTTTAAGATAGTTTCTCAGATATTGTTCGTAGATAGTTCTAGGTAATTTTAAAAAATTAATGGTGTTATTTTCCTTTATTATGGAATTGACATACGCAGTAAAGCTTATATTTACACGTTCACATACACATACATACACGTTAACATTGTAATTTTATAGTTACATATAGTAAGAGAATAAAATCTACATTACGATGTCTGGAATGGTTTTTTTTAAGTTATTTAGTTCCAATGATTTCTCTTGTATGTACTGTTCACTTTGTAGAGCCACAGGATTTCTTCTGAGATTTGGCAACTTCATTTATTATAAATAATAGAAGAACTTTTTTTGCGTTACACAAGGGAAATGTCCGAAATAATATTATTATTTCAAATTATTCGTCATAAATAATTAGCTTTAAATATAACATGTCTGAACTTATCACACAAGGCTAATACAATAATATATATGAATCAGATTCGAGCATTAGAGAATTTTGCTAATTGCTACTAATGTTCTAAGAAAATATAGGCTATTGTATATCGAAAGGAAGATACCTGTATGGCCTGACATCTGTTTCAGGTGCTTTGGTGAGCAATACACACGCAAGCTCCTAAGACTCCCTGACCGGCACGTAATGAGGGACCCGGGGCACACACGCCACCAATCCTAGCTCGGTATCACGCACTGATGCTGCAGGGTTGTCGCTTTACAGTTTCAGTACAGGAACAATAAACTGCACAGTACGATTCATAACGTTCGTCATTAGTTTCCATTTGCAACAAAACGCAAGCAATACATTTTACTCTTATCATGTCATGTACAACTCTAGGACATGATAAATTTTTTTTTTAATAAATAAAAAAATATTAAATTAACGCTCAAAATGATATAGACGTAGCATATGAGACTTTATAATGAGTATTATCTCAAATTATTGTTTAAACCAGCCAGCAGTTCATTATTAAACAATCAACTGGCTATTTATTAAAAAAGTGTTTTTATTAAGCTATATTCACTAAAATCGGTCAGAAAACAATATTCCTAAGTAGCCCTTATGTGAGTAACCATAAATCAGGAAAAAAGTTCCATCTTAACACTATCAGAGCCGTAATAAACAATAGCATCAATGTGAATTCCTACCCGACCTACACATCTTATCCCTGAAGTTAGTAAAAGCGATAGACTGGGTGAAATCCTAATGAAACCCTGAGTGAAAACTAAACTACATCTAGTGTCGCTAGACTAGGTCCAACAAATAGAGTATAACAGGAAATAACGAGATTTCCAGAGTATGGCGGAGAGCTAGGATCTCGTTTCCCGTCACACCTCTCACCTGTTAAATGTTCCCAAATACTCCTGCAAACAATGAAGGCCATTTGGAAACATCTCCTCCAAACATAATACTGTCATACTTACAAATAAAGGCAGATTATGACCTCCATTAAGGTATAAAACTGCTCCCTTATTTTGAGATATTACTGAAACACTCTGTGCTAGTTAACTAGGAGAAATACTCATCTCTGTAACTTGATCCAGTTTGTTCAGCTTTTAGTTATTTGAAGTAATAAATCTAGATGTCGCAAGATTAAACTGTGATATGTCATATTAGAAAATGAATAATGTTTTAACGACCTTTTAAGTGCCACCGCTGGGAGAAGACTTTCCGTTTAGTGAATCTAAGTACTACTACCGTTCATAGTAATCATATTATTTGAGCCTTAAGAAACATGTTCAATAGTCGTAAATTGTTGTTATATTTTGTTGAACTAACACTGTCTTTTCAAGTTATTATCTGAGAGTAAACAATAACTTGATACTCCATGACCCGAACAATGAGTTTAGCGAAACACTGTCGTTTTATGAGATAAACTTATAAAAATATTTTAAAAAGAGACAAAATTACTAGTATATTATCGACTGAAATAAGCGATGAACACTGCGCATACATAGTCAAAGGTAATTGACAGACTTTCTAAGCTACACCTCTAGCGCTTCTCTCTTATCACTAGATCACAAGCAGGTGACTAGATTAGATCAGCGTGCTAAATATTGGCAATATCCAATGTGTATTTTTCTGTTAATGTTTGTTTCGTTTAGTTAACGTTACTCGTGTTTTGTGAGAATTGGGTTATGTATTCTTTTATAATAGTATTGATAATTGTTAACTGTTATTAATTCTTATTGTTATTACTTTTACTGTTAATCGATACATGCTAATTTGTCTTAATTTAGTCTAATGGCACAAGGCTGGAGAATTAAAATGAAACAAGTATAAGGTACACTGAAATAGTTAGTAAGTAAGGTATTTGCCTAGCCATCGGCACCGGAAGCTGATGGTTAATGATATTCCTTGTATTTTAAGTATAATAATTTTGTGCTCAAGTATGGAATAAATTGTTTAATTCTTTCGTTTAGTTTCATTTTATGAATAAATTACAAAAACATGGAAAACCAAATATTAAACAAAAATATAAAATCGGTACATTTAAGATGTTATTTCATGATCGGCGAGGATGTATAAATGAATGTAAAATGTACAATTTGACCTAAAAATGGGAAACAACATTCAATACTAAGTGAAATAACTGATTTTAGTGTTGATTCTGTTACTTTAGTCATTTAGATTAGTAAATCTGCGATATTGTTTGAGCTACCCAAAATAGAAGACAGTTATTTGTTTTAGAAATTTATGTGAAAAAATAGTGCGATATTAATATTTTTCAGACCAAAACAGCAGAATGTATTTGTAACAGAGAAATCTATGGTCACTAATGCTCCTGTTCTCATATTATATTAGCGATCTGCAAAACAAAACCAACTCACAACAAGACACCTATTTCTGTATCGAGAGGTGTTTTAAGCTGTTCCAATTGGATTAATGAAGACCGATTGTGCATGCGGATTAGCTTTGACAGACATCAAGTCTTCATGTAGAATAGGAGAGTAAAAGAGCTCTAGGAGATGTTTGAAAAGCGTTTCCAATTAATAACAGGAACCGAATTCAAAACATATCCGACCAAAAATCATCTCGGAAACGGAGCTAAGTTCTTGTTAGCCTATAAATTTATATTGGTTTTCTTTTATGTTTCGTTGTGTTCTTAATAAAAAATATTTATCATATGGTAATAACAATTTTTAATCAAAATGATAACGTCTTATCCAAGGACGTGCAAAAGGTAATACCCTGTGGACTACTATAACTCTATTGTTTGCCGTATACCCTAGACATTAATTTAAAACCATTAAGAAATAAAGTACTCCTTAAAATCCTTGAGGATGGTAGGGGGGTTTCAAGTGTAGATAAAGCCTACGAGAATTACGCGTACTTTGGTACCTTGGTTGTTCAATTTACAATTCGATCGCCTTGTTTGAAGGTTTTCTTAACTATCTTTCACCTTCAACTTTAATTTTCGGTTTTTTTTTGAAATAACCAGAGAGTCATTAAGGAATTTATTTATTTACATTAAAAAAAAGAAGTAATACATGTGATATTATTGTTTTGTAATTTTTAATGGATTTATGAGGACAGACTTTTATTCCTGACATACTACTCGTAGTTATACCTATTAGATGGTGAATATAATGGAGATGATATTTTAGTGTGATGTTAAGAGAATAATTCCTTCACGTGCCTGGAGGAATTATTGCTACTTAGTTCATCCAAACGTGACAATGATCTAATACGTTGCTAACAGTAGACTTTTGCTATGCCGTGAGTAGACTTTTTACTGTGTACTGAATATTTCTTTTATAATGTTATTCAAATTTTAAACAGAGCAAGTTATTGTAAATAAGTAGTTTTGTTACTGCTGAAACTTGTTGATATTTCACGCATATTTTAGTTAATATTAATATATTTCACATCTCCATTACAATTTCATTTTCTACCTTCGCTCATAAACATGGCGAGCATCGTCAAACATACTAAATTCCAAACGATAAGTACACCTACACTTTCTTCGTTTTAACTATATTAAAATTATACAAAAGTTTTATTTATTTATTTGTCTAGAATTGTGTTATGGGATTTGAAACATTAATAAAGTAATATATTAATTTTAATTGCTTTCACACGTGTATCATCCTAGATGCAATTGTAGCTTACATTTGTCTAATTAAATTGTGGAATTCGGGTGAAATCTTCAAATGGTAAAGAATATTCCGAAACGAAGCGTATGACCGACACAAAATTTACAATAATTTCGTTAATAATAATTATGAGTAAAATACTAATGGCTGAAGCATAGCAATCCGTCTGTTAGGTTTGATTTAACAAACAAACTTATATAAAAAAAAACTGTTATAAATAGTTATAACTGAGTACTTTCTTACCTTTCATGTTGTAGTGAATGTAAATGTTTATTATCAATATTCAGAAGAAAGCCATATTTACAGTTAAGGATACAAGATGATGTAATGCGCCATTTCGTAATGTGGTCATATAATAAAACGATAAATATATGGATAGTAAACTTTTCGAGAAAATAATTGAATTTTATGCTAATGCACGTTAGAACTATAATGAACTGCCAGACAATTATGGATGCATCTCGGCAATAACAGCTTAGATTGAAATTTAGATTAAGTCCAAGGTTAGAGGCAGGGGCAGGTAATAGGTTGTATAGGCGAAAATCGTTCACGGCCCAACAGCTCAATTAGGGTACGATGCTCGCATAAATAATATAAGTTATTAACAGCGAGTCGAGACTGGAGGCATTCACTTAAGCAACGGTTCCCATTTGTGTCGCTCATACTCGCTCGTAATGAACTTTAAGATTTATTGCTCTCCTTTCACGCAATACATGATTTATAACTCGACCAAGCTCACAACTAGCACCTCAAACATCTTTTCTTTTTCAAGTTTTCGACCGTTCTAATGCCGCAATAAATGTAAGTCAAGCGATTTTATGTGATGTTAACAGAATAATTCCTTCACGTGCCCTGAGTCGGCGCTTTGACTGGCCCGAGCCCCACAGGTGATGTTTCATATTCGGATTTATGGGTGACTTTCATGATTCCATAGACTGGAACAAGAAATACTGCATGTCTGTTAAACGTATGTAGCATGTGGAGTGGGAGATGTACCCGGAACATGGTTGTGTTTTGCCATATTGTGATGTATACATTCTAGTGACTTTGGCAAGAATAAAAGATACCACGAGGCTTATTGACAGACTCACTGATCAAGAAAGTTCAGAAACTATGATGTCGAATACCCTGAAGTATTGCACACACATTTACCCATCTTACCTTAGAGACGTGGGCAAACATCGTTTGGTGTCTGACATCTGTTAGATACTTGATTTGAGCTCAAACTCATAAGAAACATAAAAAACAACTGAAATGTCCTACAAAGCTGAGATAATCACCACACACGTTCCTACTGATACTAATATTATTTCATATATGCCCATCAGAAACGGATTTGGTTTCCAATTTCGGGCTACGCCTCATTAGCTATATTTTATAGAAGTCTGAACTGAAATCTGAAGAACTTGTTCAAACACTTTCATAACTTATGCAACTTATTAATGAACGAAATTCATTACTCACTAACGATTGGCACCAATCTTGCTTAATGATCTAAATTATATTCTTCATAGGATTAAATAAACACTATAATACCTATTAATAAAGTACATATTTATTATTACTCTTTGGGTTGTTGGTAAGTGCAACTATAAAACCATCCTTTTAAAACATTGCTATCCCCATAAAAGAGTAAAATAAAGGGGTTTATAATTAAATCTTTGGTCGTTGAAGGCGTATTTTATTTTCCAATTAATTCTAATTGGATTTCATACGTTACCCTTTAGTCTTCGATTTAACGAAACTAAGTTACTGTCTAGAAACAGTCTATGAATTCACCTCTTATTCCTAACTAAACTTTTCTCATGATAAAAACTTAGTTTACTTAGTTTGGTAGTGATAAAACAGGCTGTTAAGAAGGGTTTCTAATTACTAAGAAAGTTTTATACAGTGAATCGCAATAATTTACGTCGGGTTGCAAAGGTTTGCGTTATTTATTTACAGAGAATTTCTCATTTAATATCAATGGAAACTGCAAGAGGAGTATATTAAATGAAGGTAACGTTGAGATTCCTTTCAGAGCCTGCCTCAGTTGCGAATATTTTAATCCAACTTATTTCATTACATCTTCAACTTGACACAACTTTTCTTGTACATTCCAAATTACCATATTTATAATGTCGTAACGGTTGTATGTTCGGATTACTGACAACATGTGTATGTAGTTGTAGTTTAAAATGTTTATGTCAAAATCGAACGTTTTTCATCTTCACGCAAAATCATTACGATAATTTTTATGGATCGGTTTCCTAACGAGACTGCCAACGCAGAGTGGAACGATTTGGATTTTGTACCATCTTTCATCAAACAGCTGATTAGGCTATATTTTATTGCAAGAAGAGTGAAACTTTTTTTGTAAAGTTTAGCGACTTATTTGAGAAGATATGAACATATGTTAACATTTAACTGATTCTAGAAACTATTCCTAAAGTTTTTATCTAGCGTACAATTTTAATAAACAATATACAGTAGATTTAACAATAACATCCGATACAGGGTAACGGTATATTTTGTGTGGAATGAAACATTAACATTTTGTAACATACTGCCATTTTGAATTTTGTTGTCTTCCAGAGACAGGTCTTTAAAAGTATACAGTATTTAGAAAATTACAAATTTTTAGCTGTAAAGGTTAATTGGAAAAAATTGTTTGAAATACATTATAGGTGTATTTCTTCATTTTAACATGTTTGACTACTTTCCGAAGTTTGGTATCCTTTATAAATTCAGACACAGCTACTTAACCTGGTTTGGAGTATGATCTACCTGAGCTATTAAAGTTGAAATTGAGGAATTTTTCCTCAAAGCGGTTTAAATAGGGGTTTCCTTATACATAATGAACTTCCCAATTCATGCCTGCACTCAACCAGCAGAAATTCAATCAGAGAAACTTATGAAACTTTTGTTTCAAAATCAATGCTTTGAAGTATTGTATTGTTAATACATGTTTAGGAAATGAATTCCTTCGTTCTTTAAAATAGATAAACATCAAACAGCAGTAACTTGTGTTATATCATTATAGTGTAATCTTTTAAAATTAATACATTTCGAAGTATATAAAATTGGTTAGTACTTGACTTATCATGCAAACATTACTTCGAACTAGCGATATCCATTCGTGTTCAATTAGGTTTGCTGGTATGTAAAACCTGGTTGGTTTAATGGTTGTAATTTATTTAGATTTTTCATACAAATGAAATCTAAACCTATTAAAAAGAATATTAAGGTTATAAGAATGATTTTATAATATCGGTAATAAAAGACGTGATTGTGAGTGGGCATGCCGCTGTGATACTGTCACTCGGGTAGGGGCACTATTGTCCGGCGGTCTCTATTGACCATCTCTGCTTTGCCCTGAACCGGCCCATTGTCATCTGACCCAGATATATTATCTTCACGGTAAATATACGGACAATGATGTCACAACAGAGTCCCACCACAAAAACACTTTGGCGGTACAGCTGAGACCCGGCCCGAGTAATCAGCTTAGACCGTCCCGCGAAAACAGCCAGGAAAGTGACACATGCCCCCTAACGTGCAAGACACTTTTGTTAACAAGTTTTCTACGGCGTGCCGCTAAAGTGAGCTGAGTAGACAAAGAGAAAGTATACATTAAGTTGACTACACGACACAAAAATAAATTTCCTCCCCCCGAGCATTCCTCATGTGACAAAAATCTACATATTAACGAAGTACCTAGAAGACAATTTGACTGTAAATGTTTGTTTTGTACCAACAAACGTGTGTACGAGATATTTGTAAGGACCTGAAAGGTGGTATAATCGGTTTTCTGTTGTGATATTTTTCTAGTAATCAAAAACCTTAAGCCACAGGCTATTGAGATAACTTCCATGAAGTAAGTATTATTCAATTTTGCTTGACACATTCTTTGGATACCATATCAAAAGGTGGTGCATGCGATGTTTCTTTCTGCATGCAATATTCCTTTCATACTACAGGGTACTGCGTGTTATAAGGTGGAGGGAAAAAGCTAGCGATAACGCAAACTTCTTCATCTCTGATTCTGTATAAGTAATATTAAAAAGTAATCAAGTAAAAAAGAGTGAGTAATTACAAGATAATATCTGTGCAACAAACGATTAATAACTGTCTTTGATCTTGGAAAGCACAATAATCGTGAAGCATGACGAATGGTCGGTATAAATGTGACGAATGAATGAAGTAGGAGACGCGGCCTGGCGTGGCAGCGGAAGTGGCCGATTGTCCACTCCGTACTGTCTCCCAACAACAATTCGTTACGCTG
This sequence comes from Homalodisca vitripennis, assembly GCF_021130785.1. Taxonomy (NCBI): domain Eukaryota; kingdom Metazoa; phylum Arthropoda; class Insecta; order Hemiptera; family Cicadellidae; genus Homalodisca; species Homalodisca vitripennis. The sequence continues at coordinate 176,731,806 of NC_060210.1, forward strand.
TACTTTGTCATTTTTTAAAGACCAATTTTGCAAGAAATCGTTGACGGAAAAAACAATAGAGACGGTCGTACGTCGTTAATGCTAGTGTTCGAGCGTTGTTCTGGCATTATTACGTTTATGTCCAGTGATCTTGCACTCCCCAGACGCTCAACCGCCCATATTGATTTAAGTGCTGCACTTAAACTGGGAACTAAACTGCTCTTTGTTTGAGTGGTTGTTGTCTCCGCAGTTTTCTCTTAATGGTAGATATTTTCGATCGGTGAATTTGCCCAGCTTTAATGCATACGTGTACTCCTCTATGAACGTGTATGGGGGACCGCACTATAATTATAGAGGACATATTTCGAGCCTTTAAAATAGTTACGCAAGTCTATTAAACATTGCTTTCTTCTATCTTCTACATTTCTAGCAGAAAATAAATACTTCTAATACCCACATTGAACGCTGTTTTATTTGTTCTCTTGGGACAAAGAGCTTAGAAAATTGCACCTAGTCCTTAAGGACCTTTGCACTGCTTCTGGAGTGACAGGTTATTCTGGATGAGTAAGGTTAGGGGTAGGGGCCGCCTCTTGTCGAGATTCATGAGGAAAAATGTAGGGCACTAATCTCAAGTCATGTCCTCTCAGAAGAATGGAAAGCCAGCTTTGAACCGACCTCTGAACGCTTAGGCAAGCGCTATGTAATTTATTTTAGGGTTTAATTCAAACGTTTTACAGCAAATAAAACTATTAAATTGGGTTACCAATTAATTAAGTCGGTGAATTTTAATTATTAGATATTTTATGACATTTTTATTTATCTTTCTAAAACCATCGGTTCTATGAGATGTAGGTAATCATAATAGTATTATCAAAACTTCTAACTTAGAACAAAGAGGTTTAGACCGTACAACTCACCACATAGTAAACTTTAATTATTAAAATAAGTTATGTGGAGTTCTGCTCAACGTTGTAGATGTTTCTGTCTTCAAAAATGGAGCATGTTTACTACCATTATCTAGGGAAATGTCCTAATATACTAAATACTTGTAACCAAACGGAAAATTCGTAAACCTAATTTTAAGAAGGCTATAATAAAACTTACTCAAGTAAAAGCAAGCTTTTAAATTGAGCCCTCAAACATCTTCACATTAAACGTCCAATCCTGTTAAACGAATAATAAAGTGGAAAATTTGCAAAACCAATTTTTATCACATTACGTATTATGAAGTCACGTATCAGAGTGTCCCTGAAATTACGTAATAATTAAGAACTGCTTTGGCAATAATGTAACTTTTACCGGTTACCACGTCGGAGTATTGTTAAATACTTGGGATATTTTGATCTTACTATGGAGAGCCATCGTCAGTCAGCTAAGACTGAAGTTGCTTAACGTAAAAGACGTGTTGGTTTAATATTTGCTGTCTGAAGATGGACACGGCGAGACGAAAATATCCCAAAACTTTAATTATTATTCCGAAAAACTTCGATGATTGATGAAATATATCTGGAGAATTACAATATAGTATCATGCTTCCATAATAAAGTTGTAACTGATGAGTTTGAAATACTAAAGAGTTGTTCACAAACTATATAGTTTAATTTCAAAACCTAAACATATTTTTTAGATGGTAGGTCTTACAGCTGTTGGAAAATATTTAGACTTATTATATTATCGAGATCGAGTAGTAAAAAAATGTAATGAGACATAATAATAATTATGGTATTCTGCATTGTGTAATAATTTTTACAAAACTGTACAGCTTTCGTTTGGCCCTATATATTTATGTATTAATTAACACAAATTCTCTTATCGGTCCAGGTAATAAAGTGAGATTACCACTCTCTGAGTAAATACTGTATGTGCTGATGTGCCCACAAGCCACTACTATGATGGTAATGTATTAACATAATTATACAAATGCATTATATAAGTAGAACCCTTTTATTTTTGTATATACATTTTATCCTAGGAACCTACACTAACTTGTAAATCCACAAAAAACGCCTTTGACACAGGGATTTGAGGCAGTAATTTGATATGTATAAGGTCATTGTGATGTTATCTTTACGGAGCCTACTTATTTCTATCTTGGAACGGCACGTGCTTAAACAAGTGGATTAGGATATACGGAACAACCTTGACTACATGTTCAAAGTTATTCCTACGTAATTAATCGAAGCAAACCTCTTGAAAGGCAGACATTTGATAGTTTTTTTTTTGGGGGGGGGAGGGGGTTGGATCGGTCTACGTAGTGCTCTGTGGGCCTACAGATCTACAGTTTCACCGTATGCATGTTTGTACTCTACAGGTAAAAAACACGATTTAAACCACAGACACGTATATGCGAGGTATGAGATGGCAGCTACATAAAATAACCGTCATGTGAATAATGTGTTTGTGATGTAAAAGAGTTCATAAAAAATGTTAAACGCTTCAGCTTCATCGCAAAGTAATTTATGTAAAGATGGTGTTGTAATGTCTCGGCCTGCTGATGAATATTAATGTGTTCAACAGTACTGAGCAGATATATTCCGGGAAACGCGTGGCGATGTGTGATTAATCGCGAGAGTCGCATCAGGAAATCACTTCAGCTGTTTTAATTGCTCGTTGGCTCGACGTTTAACGACCAATCTATAAATGGTTAAAGTAAATCATTCTACTTCCTTCTGCCTATCCTTAATTAGGCTGTTCTCTTTATTATTCATAGTGATTCCAGGGAAATGGTATTCAAGATGTTTATGACCACAAAGAAATAGTTTTCTTCCAAAATACACTAGTGCTAACGTTAAGTGTCACAACGCGTTACGTACTACAAAACTTTGCATTCGAATTTAATTCGTTGGCACTGCCATAAAGTATAGAAAATATAGCAGATACACACATTTTGAAATAACTTATTATAAGCACGTCTGACACATACGCCAAAACAATTGGATTGTAAGTAAACAAAATTAGACGCGACTAAAATACTAAACACATTTGGATACATCAGTTTGCTGTTGAACAATGAAAGACAATTTGATAAAAATTAAAATTTAAAATAAAAATAGTTGAAGTAGTATGGATGGTATTTATCTCAGAAATTGTACGTAAAGAATGTCACACGAGATAATAACACACAAATTAGTTCAATGTTTATCAATCTGAAATGATCAACGTAGAGATTAAATAACTCTAATTAAAGATCTTCTTTTTCTTGGAAATAATGTTTTAAAATAATATGATAATGATGACCTGCATTGTTATAAAATTAACTATTTCTCTTTAATGAAGTTTTTGAATAAATGTTTGTAAGGAACCAACAGTTTCGATAGAGAGTATCTACACTACTGTACTTTTCTCAGAACATAATTATTGCTCTGAATTATAAAATAAACTTGAAAGTTATGTTTCTATTCAGCTGGAGGCTTGTAATTGGCTGATCGTTAGCGAAGAAAATAGGGACTGGAAACATTGTATATTTGTCTGTCTGTCTGTACGCGCGATGTATCGAAAACCAACTGACCTATAGACCTTCATTTATAAATGAGTAACATTGAGTTCGATGATGGGGCTTGTCACTCCATGAAAGTTTGGCTAACCTTTAATGAACATGTTTACGTGATAGGGCGTACTCCTACTAATTTAAGGGCGTACTCCTGTCCTTTTAATTTAAATACTAGTGGTAACATAATTCAAAGAGGGTTTGACAAGTAAACTATAGTAGCAAATATTTATATTAAAAAGTACAGGATTTCATTTAATCTGTAGAAGTATAACTAATAATGAAGTTTTGAATACTACGTGTACTTCTATATTAGACACTGTTATCGAGAAATACTGAAGGAAATGGTAGTGTGGTCCCAGCTATTTACATATATATTCGGTAGAGTGGTGCGGACGGCCCCAGCCCCCGGCTCCGGGTTCCCAGAAGACGCCACGATTCGCCACGCTCATGTGATGGATGGGCAGCAAGACGAAAAAACGTGTTAGACAGTTTTAATTATTTCGGCGGCCAACGCTTAATAGCTTGTAACTTTTCTGGTAAAGCCGCAGGAGGTGTCCTGTTACTTTCATGAGCATCTGCAACTGGCCTTGGGAGTCAACAGACACTTCTGTAATGTAACCTTTAATAGGTAATGTAGATGTTCTCGGAGGGTTGATACATAATTAAGGCATGTCAGTTCTGGACGCAAGCTCTCGCCTGTTTTGCCCCCTAATGAGGGTTCTTGCCTTAATCAAACAGCTTGCCCCATCCCGACCTCGGATGTAAAAACATGCATAACTTACAGTGACAAATGCTCAAGTTTCCTGAGTTCGGATAGTAATTGAATCTTTTAAATGATACTTAATAATTTAAAAAAAATATTATTGTTTTGACAAACACGTACCATTACGTATACTAAGTAATAGCATACAGTTTGTTTAAGTTAATATATGCCGTATATATTTTGGTTTATAAGCAATTATAATAATAAGCATACTTTAGTATTGGGATTAATATAACAGGCGAAGTAATATTTTCTATGAACATCACTCTAGGAAACTGTGCATAATAATATTTTTTGTACGTAATTCGTGAGTAAATTAATTAACATTTTTGCTTTATTATTTTTTTTTTACTGTTATTAGGGAATAGAATAATTAAATGCCAATAACAATTAAAGGTCTAAATGTACTCGGTCCTCGTGATTTTAGCAGAGATTTTTTACTTGGTGAGCGATAATGCTATCATTACGCCTCAGAGCCACCTTTTACTATTTTGTTCCTTCTGTCACACGTTTTCAAATAGCCAAACATTAGTTATCAAACATTTTTTAAGTATATATTAAGTGTGTAGGAGCGTCAACAGCCTAAGTTTTATTAACAGAAATTGTTGTAATGGCAGCATCCTCTCCCGCCAAGTGTTACCACCTTGCTTTCCTTAAACGTTGCTTGCAGTGTTAAAGGAAACCTCTCAATATGTTTTTTTACCGACTTTTAGATATCATGCAAAGTGAAGAGTTACATTCCAGTACTATTGGTTTCTTGCACTTCTATTTAATTATTAATTATGATACAATAACAAAACAAACTTACAAAACATTGCAGTTCTTTTCGGTGTGTGTGTGTGTGTGTGTGTGTGTGTGTGTGTGTGTGTGTGTGTGTGTGTGTGTGTGTGTGTGTGTGTGTGTGTGTTACCACGGGTTATTATTATTAGAGCAACCGCGTAATTAAGCACTAGCAAAAAAAAACTGTATTTTTAAAGATCACAGACACTTCACCTTCCTTAATTTTACATTCCGTTGAATAAATAATTTATTTTATTTTATTTCTAACTGTATACAATAAATTTACAATGTGAGAAGAAAAGAAAAAAAAGAAAAATACAAGATAGTTACCACTAGTTTTAGAGCGCATACAGTCTGCAAATTGATAGTGTGAATATCTTACAATCTCGAAAACAAAAACACCATAATTTTATACAAAACATACATAGGAAAAATATAAATATAATATTGCATAAGTAATATACAGACCCAAAAAGGTAAAGAACAAGCAAAAAGATCTCATATAAGTATCACAGTATTGAAACGACTCTAGATTTCTTTATCAGCTTTCATTGACATGGCTCGTGGAAAAGCTGAATCTGAAGTTTTTAGAATCCTTTAAAAAGATTATATACAATGTTCTCTGATATAAAGTTGCTCTGAGGATGTTTAATGATTACTGTTTACAATTAATTTTTACTTTCTGATAACAGCATATTATGGCTAGATGTCCTAAATGTAAATAAAACAAATAGTAGCCTTACATAATTTGAAGAAATAGTCTCTAAACTGAAACCCTTTGAGTCATATAAAATTGACCTCGGTGTTTTTACTGTGAACCCTGATCAGTGATTGTATTGTGTTTATTTAAGTGTGAGATAAGGAGGTCCATCAGTACGAGGCTAAAAGGTAAAGAACAAATTTTCATATCCAATAGCAAAATAAAATGCAGAAATTTAAAATACTTGCCATCAGATTTATGCTGAAGCTAAATTAGTAAGCGTATTGAGAATTTAGAGGAGCCAAAGCTCCAAATAACTTAAATTTAGTTTAAAACGTCCATTATCAACGGTGGTTTACTCTGAGGGTTGACATTTCCGTTGTGATCCTATGATAAATATTTTGTGACCAGACGACTCCCCCCAACTCGCTTTATTGTATTCCCAATAAAAAGTAAAATGGATATTATTTGAAGTCACTATTTTTTAAGTAGAACGAAATATTTAACTTTTGATAAAATAATTTCTTAAATATTTCGCCAGAGAAGAGGTTTTAAATACACTCATTGCCTATTGTCACAACATTAAAACATGTTTTGTTACTAGAATGTTGCATTCACTTTATTTTCTGACAGAATGAGCCTAATTTCAGAGATATTCTAGTACAGACGGGGAGGCCGATGAGTTTGCAGCCGTCAGGCAGCCATCTCATCCAGCCGGCTCCGTATTCATCGACCATTCGCATTCAATGATCTCATATGACGGCGTGTCTCCGCTCATTGCGGCCATGCATTTTACATGACTTCCAGTGTTCCAATAAAGTCTTTATTAGCCTGTAAGCGGCACGGTAGACCGGCGGACATATTGACAAGAGCCGACCCGACTGTCCTGTCCCCTTACACGCCCGGCTGCCCTTTGGTCGTTCGGTCCTTCCACAAAATTGTGTCGCAAGAATCCGGTTACACCCCCGGGTTGCCGCGCGCCGCACCGACTCCCTCTCTCCCCCTTTGTTTGCTAACGTACCGGTCTCCTATAGTTTCACACTCTTTCTTCATTCAACTTTTCTTTAATACTTGATTTCCATTTAGGGATCATTTATTACTGGTTACGCAGTTAATACAAATTTCAATTATTCAATTCTGTTTAAAATAAGTAATTGTTATCGGTACCTAAATTTGTATATATTAAATTATAACACAAAGTTGCCTTCAAATTATTTATACAGAACAGTTTTGAATAACAAAGCATTTTCATAAAAAACTGTATGTCAACAATCCACAGCCTAAATAGCTTGAGATCAACGTTTATAACGATTATTCTCACTTAAAAGTGTTTGAATTGTGGAGAAACCCCAGTCATATGCTCATACCTGACATGCTATCTAGATATTGTGTTAAAAAATATTGATGTTTCCTATAAAACACACCTAGTTCCGAAAAATCTTTTTGTTCTTGTAATCATAACAATGCAGTAGAATTAATAGAATTAATTCTTTTTAAAGATGAGTACACGAATCTGTAAAAGTTAATTTACTGCACAAATTTTAATAATTATAATTACAGACTAGGGTGTTGTGTTACACTTTTGTAATAAGTAATACATCTTTGCCCGCTAGAAGTACTCGGCCCAATGTGCCCACCCGTTAAGTCTGCCGTAGGCTACACGTTGGCTGTTACTTATTTTAAGGTGCCATATATGTTTATGACTAAACTAGTAGAATCCGACTAATATATAAATATAGTCACTATAAATATAATAGTATCATATTTGTGATGTATGATATAATATAATATCCTGAATAAGTCAAATTCAAATTATATCATATAAATTAAAAACATGGGAAAGTACTGGTTGCTAGATTCTTAAAACAATGAAATTACAAATAAAACAGTAGTATTCCTGAAGAAAGCTGTATAGTTATTAAAAACATGAGGAAGTTCCGGTTAGATGTTTCTTGACACTGATATAACAAATAACGCTGAAGTATTCCTGAAGGTAGCTGTTTACTTATTAAGGACATAGGGAAGTACTGGTTAAGTGATTCTTGAAACACTGATGTTATAAATTACGCAGTAGTATGCCTGAAGATAAGTTGTATAGTTATTAAATACTTCCGAATTTGTTTCAAAGATTGTACACTCCATAAGATAATTTGTATTCGTGATGAACATTTTAATTTAAACGGCTGAGCCATTTTGTTAGTCACTAATATATCAAACGGTTGTACTTAGCTAAGGATGTTTGGCTAATATTTGTTTTTGCCTCTATTTTTTCCCGCTGATCTTAAAATTGATTTTCAGAATTCTAAAAGATTTAAAGTTTCCATACGTATTGTGGATTTGTGCAAAACTTTAGATGGCCAACTCGAAGACGGTTTCCATTATCCTATGTATGACAAATTTTAAGCAATTAGGTATTCAATAAATACATAATACTTTTTCTAATGTTAGGCTACACGTGTAAATTTAGCTTCAAAGTCCATAATATTGCTCACGGCTGTAATTGTAGTGAACGGTACTTGGAAATCTCAATTAAATGACTGAAACCGTCCTCAAACAAACGATATGATGTTAAAGCTTTATTTACGACACATTTGAAACATTTCTGCAACAGACAAAAGAAAGTTATTTCCCGTTGGGAACAGCTAAAAAACGATTAACTAAAAAGGTACTATTTATTTGTAGTGTATAAACGAAGTAAATAGTATCTGGCAAAATAAATCCATATTAGTTTGCTCCAGAATATTTTATTTTGTTTCACCATTAGCCAACAACGTTTTAATTGAAAAGCAATCGTGATATTATATCAACATATTAATTACATTTTTATTTATGTAACTAATCGCAGAAATGGATTTACTTTTGAAATTAAGGACGATGCATTATATAATGTTCTTAGAGTAACAGTGTTATTTTATTTAAACACCGGCTTAAATTTCAAGGCCAGACGTTTTACAATCGACACCCTTACATAACTCATCTTAAGGGGTTAGATTGTAACATCACCCCTTCAAAGAAATTCCTGTTGTTAAACAGAGTAGTATTACACTCGGCAGAGGTTGGATTTCTCCACCTGTACAGAGGTCGCCGTTGATGCTGCACGCCAAGCATCTGGAGGGTAATATTTCAGGTTTTGGGCGGTAAACGCCGTCAGCGGGGGTGTCATGTGTCGCAACGTCTGCTGTCCTCCTTGTGCGCCGTGCCGCGCCATCTTGCGCGCAGGCTCACAAAAAACTGCCCAGATTTGATTATACCTGTTGACTCAGTGAGGCAGGTGCCAAGAACGGTATAAACAAAAACCCGAAATTTACGTTGGTTATGTTTTTACAATGGGGTGACACAAGATCTATTGTATTTGGCGTATTCTACTAATGCAAATAAGTACCATGATTCATAATTACGGCCAACTTAGAAAGTTACGAGTATAATTACTAGAGCCTATAATTACTGGCGGGTCTGGAATTTCATTTCTGCAACATCTCTGATAATGTCACCCAATAAGATTTGTCTGTGGCTTAGCAATAATTTTTACATTGGTCTTACAGGTAGCCATGGTGGCAACGAGGACATTTCAGGATAAATTAATTTTTAAAATAACAGACTACAATCATATGACATTTTAACATGTGAAATATTAATACACGTAGCCTAATAAAATGAGCTTTATGCTTGAATTATTGTACTCAACCTCCCAATATAATATATAGGATATATTTTCCAATATATACTTTTTTACCAATATGACTGTCATTTGGAGACATTACTACTAGGTACATTTTATAAGGTTCTAACGGTACTAGAGGGAATTGGCAAATAGAAGCTTACAAGAAAAGAACAGAGTAAGCCACAAGGTGTTTTCCATTAAATCCTTAAAATGAATCTATCTGAGCCTTGAGGTAATATTATGTTGACATTGGCACGTGTTCGCAGATGTTTGGATACTGTTATTTGGGTCTGAAAGCGGTAAGTAGCCAAATACGGTACTTTTAAAAATACATTATAACAATGTAATACATTTCCCTTATATCAACACCAAATGGATATTCTATAACTATCATACGTTTAAAATCTAAACTTTAAAAGTACATAATGATAAGCTATATCTAATATAATACATAAAGGAATATTTTCTACATAGCGTATATTTCAGTAGAGACGAATGTCTCTTTCAAAGTTTAACGTTACACAGTTACACCCAATGTAATTTTATTGGATGTGTGAGTATAAGTAATTTCACATTTTGTGAATTTTGAAAAGTTTGACTGTTTCTGATAGTAATTATACATATTTTTAGTTCGTTTCAGACGTGATCCCTCTATTTCTGTAATATCCAAGGAAGGTGTTCGAAATTTATTTTGCAGTGGTCGTGTGTGTGTGTGTGTGTGTGTGTGTGTGTGTGTGTGTGTGTGTGTGTGTGTGTGTGTGTGTGTGTGGTGTGTGTGTGTGTGTGTGTGTGTGGTGGTGTGTGAGCCACGTTTACTAATGCTTCTAAATATTTGTATTGTACGTGAAGGGGTCTGTCCAAAAAAGTGCCTTTAAAGAAGTGTGCCTTGGATAGACTAAAGTAATGACAACGTAATGGAAAATGATACAGCATAAAATATAAGAATGAACATCATTGACTTAGATGAAAAATGTTAATCTGTATCCAGAGTATTTATGAAGTAAGAAAGGTTCCTTGCGGATTAACAAGAGGTGAGAATTTTGGTTGTTGAAAAAAAATTAAACTACTAATATACCTTAAGGTATAGGTATACCTATAAGGTATAGTTATTTTAAAATAGCAAAAAACCACCAAAAATTCAAAACAAAAAATGCTCCAATCTTGGTTTATACTAATTAGATTATTTCCATATAATTGGTATTGTATCAATTTTAATGTGTATTTGTGTATTAAATACTAACCTTCAACATGCATAGTTAATTAGGTTAGTACTCAGCTCAAACTCTAGCTATACTTTAGTAATCAAATCAGTGATTAGAGTTATGAAAGCGGTAGCAAAGTTAACTGGTATACCTTCCATAGTAATATGCAAATTACTCGTTGAAAACAATCGAAACACACTCACTTGAATATTGAGTTTGATGTGGGGAGATTTATGATGTTACATATTTCAACAGAGGTTTGTATTAAATGTTCGCTCATGGTATGTTTGTGGATGGTTCTCGACCCACATATCAGTTGAGCATCAATCATACATATTCACCGGTTATTTGCACTATCGATGGCCGACTGTGTAATATTACTGTGTAATGAGCTTTCCTGTGCCGCAGTAAAAAGTTTCTAATTTATTCCATGCATAGTGATTTGCTTCATGTCAAAGTTTCACACAGAGCTCAGCATTGGTTTCTATTGATTTTATCGAAACAGATGTGAAAGTGACAAACAACAATAAAATGTGGGAATATGTTAGTGCTGTGTTTAAATCAAACATTGTGTTAGTTTAGGTCTTTTATATCATTTAGTTAGAATTTCTCGGTTAAAAATATAGTTCACATATAATGCAGTGTTATTGGCTAAACGTTAGCGACACCAATCACTTGAGGAGAGGGCGGGGGCAAAATGTTTCTTTTGTCTGTCTCTTTGTATGAACGTTATGATTTGAGATATAGATTTAAGTTTTAGCACGAAGCTTTATTTCTACATAGATAAAATTACGTTCAATGATGTGCATGTTGGTAGAACTTATTGACTGTCAGCCCAACTGTGCGCAGGATATCTCAGTTGTGGATTGTTTATAACTATAGTTAATAGTCTTAAAATTGGACATGACACGCCATTCCTACGTGCACCAGTAAACTGTAATCTAATATAGTTCATACCGACTGCTTAAAGACTCCCTGTCTTCCAATTAAAATTTTGACCATCTTTTGTTTTAGGACACTTTCTAAGATAGATGAGCACTTACCTGATCACTAAAATAAAAACTGCGTTAAAACTGATGGTTCCTTCTTAGAAAATATACACGCTATAAATGTGCAAATTGAAAACAGTGGTTAAATTAATTAAACCTATGGTTATGTGCAACAAAACAGTGTTTATATAGAACAGTTTATTATATTAGACATGCTCTTTCAAATAATATTTCACAACTTTAGAGACCAGGATGGGATTTTCGTTATTTAAAGACCATAGAGGCATAGTCCAAAGGGATTTTAAAAATAAGAATAGGTCTATATTCATCACAGGGACCATAATAATGTATATGTAAAATTTCAGTACAATCGATTGAATAGTTTACGCGTGGAAGCAAAATAAACAAACAAATGCACTGTCACATTTATAATATTATTAGGATTATCAAAGAGATAGAAGGGTTCATAGACTATTGCCATTGTTTTAGTAAAAAGTCGTAGCCGTTTTATTTTAATTTACGGTATTATTTTACTTTAGATTTCATTATACGCATTTTTACATTACGCGTTTACGTTCACACTACTTTTATTCGCATCGGCTAACTTACACATTTCAATAGATTATATGTTCACCATTATATTTAAAAGTATAAATGCCATTGTTGTAGAAATAGCTTATACTGGTTACTGTTAACTTAATTACATCAAAACATAAAACCAATATTTAACACTTTTATTTGTTGTGAGGCCTTTCGATAGCAAGGCTATCTTCGTCAGACACATCACAAAACTTTGTTTTGATGTAATTAAGATAAATGCCATTGTTATATAAACAATATAACAGAATAAGACTACGTTATTAGGAATTTTCTAGATTTGCCGTGTCCCTCTCAGCTGTCCACTACGTAGTATTCTGAATGTGATGACATTTGTTATTAAATTTTGTCCTATACTTTTACTAAAAAGACGATTCATATACGTAATATACTGCATTAGTTTAGAGGCAATACATAATAGGACGAAGTGAGTATCCCATTAAATATTGTGTTCTGGAGGAACTTGAAAAACCAATAACCAAGCCATAATTGTAGACAGGATGAAGGTGTCTGCGGCGCGGCGGGAGTACAGTAGAAGATAATGTCCATATCAGGCCACCCCGAAGTGGGATCCCAGCGTGTCTTCGTCCCCACTAGACACAATTACAACGTCGCAGTGAACTCCACAATTACGAGGGAGATGAGGCAGGTTGCAGTTCTGATTACAGCCAACTGAGGCCTAGTCTAGATGACTTCAATCCGCAGCTGACGACTTCTCTAATCTACTCATACTTCTCTTTTAACGAGCATCTTCCGGTCTACTATCACACCGGACACCGACACGAGCATCATCAGTGGTGTACTAGGTAGCTGTGTTTTTGGACCATTCCATGTAATGTAAAATTAGAGATAAACAAAGAACGTAAATTTATACAATAATATTAGTGGATTCCTATGAAATTTTTAAAACAGATATTCCAATGATGGGTCGAATATAAATGACCTATTACATGCTCTTGGCCGAGGTATGCCATCAGCATTACTGAAGTGGTGGTGACTCGCAAATATTTCTTTTCGATTTCACAATAGATCTAGAGATAAGGGGTGGTTTAATGTACTCTCCCCAAACAAGGGAAGATGTAATTGAACTACGTGATTCTAATACAGGATCAGATATTTTGCGGATGGGAAATCTAATTATGGCCTGACTGGAAAAATGGAAATTCAGTGGTAATTTTCTTTCTTGCCGCATGCAGGACCTTCCTTGAAAGTTAATACATACAGAGTGTTTTTAGTTTGGAATTTGTCGTCCATTATTAATTCTATAAATGAACAGTACGTTGCTTTTTTATTATTTGTAATTCTAGTTAGTCTAGTTAACTCTTAAATATAAGGACGAGGCGTAGAACATTGACTGGACTGTTCTAAGATTGATAGCGTAATACTATGATGTATAACAATACTTATTAGTATTACGATTTTATGATTTATGTGACGTAATAATTTGTAAGAAGACCCCCTCGGTAGTCGCATAGTCGATTCTCAAGACAACAAATGATGGATGAGTTAAATGTTTTTTGTTCGATATGATAAATATAAACAAAAACTGTTGATGAGCTTAGGGGCATAGAACGTGAATGTATTATTTGTTGAGGAGGAAACACTTGGATGACGATAAGTTTTAGCTCCAACAGGAGGCAGCAGGCGAAGACTGGCCGTAGTGCCGAATGTTGTAGACGGCCTTGCGATATAACGACTGCCTGCAGGCTCAGCAGGTAGTTAGATAGCTTAAGAAATGCATTTTTTATCCGTAGCTCGACTGCTGACGGTACGGAGGCTAATTAGTCGGAACGATTTGATGTACAACAGAGGAAGAATGTCCGAGGCCCATTATCTCAGCCCGGTCAACTGTCACGCCTTTGTTTATGTTAAGCGCTATTTCTTGTAGATAATTGCCTTTTATATGTGCAGTGAGAGTGATGAATGCGGGAGCTCACAAGGGCTAATGTTGGGAGAGAAGAATGAACCGGCTCCTACGCTCCCGTTGTCCAATTGATGGCAGTCGAAAATGTTTTATACATCGGTGCGCCAACACTGTCCATTGCTAGATAATGTTTAATTGTAGTCTCAATAAATATGAGTGATTATATTGTAAAGATGTATTCTCATTTTAATCATATTTTTGCCTGAGTGTTACAGAAGCCTATCAATCAATTGTCTGTCTGTCTTTCTTCTGTTTGCCTGTTCGTACCATATCTTAAGAATAAACTGATATAAAAAAAAGTAAAGTAAAGAATGTCTTATTTTACCAGGCGAAGTTAGGGCTAAGAAGCCCTCTTTAACACTTAACCTGGGGACCAACGGCTTAAAGGTGACTTCCGAACCACCACCAATGGCCGGGCAGGCGGGCCGCTTGCAAGGACAGGATCGCTCAGCGGTCACCTGAGGCATGATATAGGAATGGAGCTTCATTTAATTAAAGGAAACATCGTTCGTTGGTGTTAGATATCTCTTCATGAGATTTTGTTGAGAGTTAATGACATTTTTTACATCACAGAAAGAATAAGTTTGCACACAAACGGGGTATAATTTCATGTCTTTTGATACACTTCATCTGTTGATTCTATACATGAAACTTAAATCCTATATAGACGGAAATGATTTTTATGACACGGCTTGTCACTCCAATGGAATGTCATAGAAGCGTCACCACTAAGTAGGCTGGCACAATTCTTTTGTCTACCGGGGGGGGGGGGGGGGTAATAACATTTATTTTATGTACAGTAGAGTCCCGTTAATCCGACCTAATTGGGACCGAGCCCTATTCGGATTATGTGATTGTTCGGATTAGCCAGAATTACAGAAAAATACGGTTTTAACTTGAGAATGGGTCTAGTTTGATATAGAATTATCAACATTGTTTATTAAAACATGTTTTCTGACTGTTGCATTGCATTTCTTGACAAATAAACGTGTTTGCGAATACTAAGCACATTTACCGTATTTAGTGTGAGAGTTCTATTGTTAAGCAATGTGAGTCATCCAATAAACTCTCTTCAATGCGACAGAAGACAATAACTGAATTTATGTCTTTTAACAATTAATATTGTACTCAATAATAATATCAGTACTGTACGTCCAATTTTTGTTTGATTTCACTTCTTAATACAGTAATTTAACTCATACTTAACCTATAAGTTTCAATTTGGTACTGTATTTAACTTCATTATTTATGTACTGTACCGTACACAATTTGTCTTAATAAAATACCGTATGTCTATTTAAATAAAGTTTTATTTGTTTATGTACGAAATGATGCACCCATTTTCATTTTTTAAGTAATTAGTTCCTATAACTGTTCATTATCGTTATAAATAATTCCTCCTGGACCTGTTCGGATTAACCGACGTTCGGATTACATGTGTTCGGATTAGCGGGACTCCACTGTATTTGCTTCTGTCTGTTCACAGGTCATATCAAGAATCAAATGCGTTATAAACTTGAAATTTTACAGCCTTAGCGAAGGCTATTACGAAACACGCCGTAATGCGGCATACTGCATTGTTATGTATAAATGTTTTATATGAACGCATATAACGTATAAACAACTGTAACATATGAATTGGTCATGTCAAAAGAATCTTTTAATATATTGAGTTAATTTAGTAGATTTGTGTTGGTAGATATAAAAAAAACGAATAATATCTGGAATCAGCAATTTTATTGCTCACCTCGTATTGAACTGAACAGTGAAATCAAAAGAGGAAAGTATTTTTTTTCGCAAAACATCTATATTCTACATGTCTACATTGTTTTTTGAACAACTTAAAAACAGTTAAAAAGTATTTTAGGTTAACATATTTCAATTTATCGCACGAGCTAAATATGTTGATATAATGGTATCTGGTTGTGGAGTAAATAAATACTAACTTTAGTATTACGAAGAGAACACCTCCTATTCTTTATCCACCATATATTGGTGTTTGTTTCCTTGGTGTAATGATTCTTATGTACAACATTAAGTCGCTATTGTGTAGGAATAATCAGGTGACTGTTGTATGTGTTATTTCAATCTGTTACCTTCAGCTTGGAGAACTAGTGTCCTTTCCTAAAGTAAACTGTCCTAAAGTATGACTCAACAGATGCTCTTGTTTACTTACCCTGTTAATAAACGTATCGTGTTGCTAACAAATGAACTCAATACTCAAATATTTCGTGGACTTCGACATTTTAAGTTGAAGGAATTTTTGTAAAAGTAATCGATGCCGTGATTGATTCTAAAATAACATTGATGATCTGGCAGTCTATTCATTGTTTGGAAATTCAAATATTTAAAACTAAATATTTACTTTTTTGCTACGTTAGCCAGTCAAATTACAAAATGTTTAATAGTTGATACTACCTATAATATTTTACGCATCTTCAGTTTTTAGCCATTATTAGAGATAGGAGACCTGTGAAGATCTTGAAATAATGCGACATACTCATACGCTTTCTTATAGATTAAACATTTTGAACACATCTCAATTTTAAAAGAAAGCCGATTTTATACTTAAAGGTTTGCTAACTATACCAAACCAAAGAAACTTGACGATTTCAAACTTTTTCTCTCGTATACAAAGTATTCCCATAAAAGCAATTCCAGGGTCAAAAATAAAATGAAATATTTTTTTCTCTGACTTGCGGGACCGCTGGATTCGGCAGGATGCCATGCTGCAAGTGTCGTGCATGAAACTTGAACCGGGTCGAAGAGGGTTCTCGCACTTGGCTCCGTACAAGTATAAAGAATTGCCCACTTCTCTAATAACAGTCAGCTTGCCTGAACTGAAAATCAAAGTTGTATTTGTTTTATCACTATTCTGACCTAACATTAACTTCTTACTGTCAGGATTTATATTGTTCTTTTTTGTACGATGCATGTTTTAAACATGCTTTAATTACTTAGTAAAATATTTGTGTTAATTGGCATTCTATATTTTGATAACAGATCAGGTTTTAATAGCTTCTTAACACATCTCGTAGAGAAATGCTTATCTTCTTGAGATCTCATTAAAAGTGTTCTAAACTCTTCGTGTGTTTTCTCACGGCCCTTTGTATCTTATTCGTGTGCTTTGACCACACAGCCGACTTTACAGCTCCCCTCGTCTCGCTTGCTTGCTCCACTCTGCATTTCAATTTATTACTTTCCCCGCCACGCCGCCTTTCATCTGTCACCCCCTTCCTTCATTCTCTCTGCTAACATCTCCTTTCAATAATTCACTTGGCCCTCCGTCCCCATTTGCTCGTCATTTGTTATGTCGCTCAGCATGATTTAATTTTTAACCTACGGAACATCAATATAAAGAGGACATGAAATTAGATTCAAAAAGGTGAATTGAACTATTTTTTTTTAATACGGTTTATGTAAGTAAGCGATATTTATTCGCAGTTCTTTTTAAAATTTCGAATGACAATAAAAGGAATTTTGTCCTAATTAAGACATTTCAACATGAAAATAAGAACACGTTAGCTAATTTACGTTATTTACATATTGAGTTTATTTAATATATTCAGCGTTTTTTATACCATATTAAAGGAAATTAGTCTACATACTGTACTATGTACTTAAATAATAAAGCTCATATTTAGTTGTATATGGTTATATTAAAACCATAATTCCACCATTGTAACATATAGTTAAAAAATCATCATTAGTATCTTCTTTGTTCATCGTGGTGGTAACCTATTACAATTGATGTAATAAGTTTTTATTTTTATTTTACAAATTCACAGTTGACAGGTAGTGAGAGTTGTAAGAGAGTTTTAAGAAGCATCATCCCTCAGAAGTCACGGCTAAACAGTTTTACAGATATACCCAGCCATCTGACAGGTAGCAAGGGTTGTAGTGGCCAGTTGTGTGTAGTTTTAAGAAGCTATCATCCCTCAGAAGTCACAGCTAAACAGTTTTACAGATATACCCAGCCATCTGACAGGTAGCAAGGGTTGTAGTGGCCAGTTGTGTGTAGTTTTAAGAAGCTATCATCCCTCAGAAGTCACAGCTAAACAGTTTTACAGATATACCCAGCCATCTGACAGGTAGTAAGGGTTGTAGTGGCCAGTTGTGTGTAGTTTTAAGAAGCTATCATCCCTCAGAAGTCACAGCTAAACCGTTTTACAGATATAACCAGTCATCTCTGCTTGTATCAGTTAAATGTGGAATATTATCCTACAGACTAAGTAAACTACTTCATTACATGGACATCATGATAACTTAACTGATATCAGTAAAACATGAGTATCAACAATCACATATGGACTACACGACTTGTGGAATAAATAGCCAGGACTTACAGTATTATCACATTATTTCTGAATGGAGTTAATGGTAAACCTGTACTTTTACAAGTCTAACATTCTAAACTTTCGTATATTTACGAAGTTCATGTGCGTTCCTGAACCTTAGGAACCGTATTTCCTACTTATGTGTACTACTATTACATTTTTTTGTACTGGATCATAAATTCAATAAAAATCATATAAAGGTGTAGCAATAATGATAATATTGTAAGAATGAAAGGATATCACCATTATACCAATAGAAACATTCAGTCCTAATTTCTGCTTCAGTGCTAATCAGTACGGTTTAATGCTAAAAAAATATTTGTTACATCAAATTGTTGTTTTGATATTTTTATTTGATGATATTAAAAGGTTTTAATTCTAACTGTCATTGAAGAATAATCTTTCAATGTAATAGTGTTATTTATGAGTGATTAAGAGTGTAGTCGTATGTAAGAGTGAAAAACGATTTCAATTTATAGTCTAAGTACGTTACACATATACAGACGCGCGCGCGCGCGCATACGCACATATGTGATGCGTTCATGTGTGTGTATTGTTGCACATCTTATAGTTTAGCATAAACTAGATTACTTATCGATCATATATTTCTTTTAATATCTTTAATTTTCTTTGTCTTTTGTAAACAAAGCTACCACATTGTCACACTGTTACAGCCATGATTGAGAAATGAATATTTTAAAATAATATATGATAAAATATAGATATATCAGTGCTGACCTACACTATAAATTCATTCCCATTGAAGACTAATGCAATCTCCTTAAAAATTTAGAAAGAGCTACTGAATGCCTGCTAAAATACGAGGGTAATGATAAAGTAGCGAACTTTCCTTCTTGAAAATAACTTTATTTCACAACTTGAAGATATCCAAGCTGAAACTTCGCGATAACGGGAGTGAAATGTAATAAGCTGTTAAAATAAGAGACAAAGGAATTCCAAACGAAATCTTATACTTCTCACGACCTTAGTATACGGCAGTTACAAATTACGTGATGATTAGATTTAAGGTTTATTATTTATGTAGAATTAACATATTTTAAAATGAATGAGAAAGCCTACTTTAAAAATCTATTATATTTAATCATACTAATTCTCCAATATATTTTTTTATTTATTTCAAAATACTACGAAAGCAAATTAAGTAGTTAAGGCAAGAAGTGGAATACAAAAATTTATAAATAGCATAGCAAACATTTCTAGTTTCAGTAAACGTAATATTATTAAAATTAAAATTTTGTTTCAGTAATTGTTTTATACAAATTAAAAACGTGAGTTTCATCTAACGTTACAAAAATTTTTAAACACGTATGTCCTGCATGCATATTTCCAAATTATTTATTATTTAGGACGATATCTACTACCATAGATACAAAAATCATTTACAACAAATACCTAAAGGCCTCTGTTGTTTTAGCTAAATGCCTCTAAAATAATAAAAATAATGAATTCCTTGCGTATTAGTGGAATAACATTAGAAGAGGTACAAATGTAATGTATCTCTTACCACTGTTATCATCCATACTGACAATAAGTGCTGTGTTGCAAATGGCGAGCTTGTATTTCAGAGTACGACTCTTTAATCTTAGTTTACATTACTTTTGAAACAATAATAAAAGTAAGTTAAATTTAAAATTTGCTAACACCTAAAATAATGCAGCTGTTATTGAAGGGTACTGCCAGATATCTATAAAATTAATCACTAATATTATGTGAGACAATATTTCTTTGATATTCAACATGATTCACGGACTATATTCATATCGAATGTAGATCAAATTCTTTTTGAAATAGCTTTCTACCATTTATATATATAACGTTTTTATTTTGAGATATCTTTAAATTAAATGTGTACGTCAATGTATATATATATATATATATATATATATATATATATATATATATATATATATATATATAAATCAATAATATATTAAGGTTTTGTTGTTGTTCTTATTTTTAACCAAAATTATGGAATATTTTCATTTTAAACAATCATATTTTAAATATCAATAGTCAATACCAAAAAGGCATGGTTACCATTGTTATATAGTCTACTAATATGTACTGCTTATTGTCCAATTGCATAATATAAGAATTTAAATTTTGAGTACCAGTACAACCGTGCTAAATCAAACTATGGACCAAAATACAATTTCAGAGCCCTCTAGTAGCCATGAATTAGTAAAGTACTACAACGAATAAAGATGAGACATTTTACGTAATATTTTTTATGTTTTATTACTAATTTAATATACAATAATTACATTAGCCTTGTGTCATGGCACTTAGACCCTGGAGGATTGTTTTTAAAATGAAATGTTTTCTCATCACTTCATTCGTGGAATTCCTGTTCCTTTCAGAAGGCAGTCTTATCCCTTGTCCGTGTGCCAGCCCCGTCGCCAGCCTTGACGTCCCAGTGACGTCTGTGGAAATGGTCTCCAGACATTAAGAGCATTACGAACGTCAACCCTCTTCATACCGCCGTCGCGTCACTCCGCGCTGCCAGGCTGCTCCCTGGAGATATGAAATTTGCCCTTTTTCCTGGTAGCGCATCCTCCGTTATGACCCTTGATAGTGTCTAATGTTGAAACATGATCAATATATTATTTATTTTTTTCCTGGGGGGAAAATAACAGGAATTATTTAACCTTTCGATGCATGCGAAATATTTACAAACCATACTTAATAAATTAATAATCAATAAATAAAAACACTTACTAGATAAAATAAATATCTATAAATAATCCGTGACATTCATTGAGTAGTTAACTTAGTACATGATCATGTATTTCAGTGCATTTCTTACAAATTTTAAGCATTAAAAATAATGTTTCCATAAATAATGGTGAATTAGCATTTGAATCATAGTAACAAAATCAATTCAGATAGCCAAACCGTTCCTGGGGGGGGGGGTGCTCTATGGACCGAAATTACATATTATGGTCTGTGTTTGTAGTAGTAAAAACGTAGCTGGAATTGCCGGAACACTGTCAAACAGCTGGAACAATATCAGAGCTGTGCTTATAATAATTTCCAAACCTAAAATTTGCCATTCCGATAATTTTACTTAGTACAGATTATCTTCCCACCACTCAAATTTTAAAACATATTTAAGAATTACATACAATATTGCAATTGAGATATTTGGATATAGACTAATATAGAAATACTAAACCATATAAATTACTAAACCTTACATTATTGGCGAGCATGGTTACATATTTCTAGATGTAAAGTATCTAACCACCTGTACAGTTTACATGAAACTTTACTTGCATCAACCTTTTATATCATTGTATGAGAGCAAGCTAAACTAATAACAAGGGTAACCGATGTCGATACACGATAGGTTGTGAATCGTTACAGATGGACTATCCCAAAGTCAGCATGAATACCATGTTGTAAGAGATTCCCATTTATTTGTAACATTATGGCACCTCGAGTTGTGAATTTCAAGAATTCCTTAGAAAAACGCAATTTAACCACACATTAGGTTGGGCCAATCTAGAAAATGTTATAGCTGTTTAAAGTTGAAGTTAATGGTAACCAAAATAGATTGTTGAAAATACTTTGTTTCCATGTTCCCCATTTGTATCAAAAGGCCAAACTTTCAATTTTATATTGCAATAGACCATTGTTTTAAATATCAACCTTTTATAGCCCAGACGTATTATAACAACCAATACAATTGTGCCGTTTAAGGCAAACATAATTGTAAACAAAGTTTAACTGAAATGTAATTTGAAATACACTTATGTAAGAAATTAATACTACGTATTAGATCATTACAAACATACTACATGATGGTTTTAGTGCTGAAAATATGAACAGATAACTTTACCAGACAGCTGTTTCATAAGATGTCACAATTTACAGTATTTTATAAGGTTTGGATACCCTCTGCGTTTTACGAATTCCGGACACACAAAACTGGTCGTACACAATTAATTCATAAACAGCTTTTATTACAGAGACTCTATGATTTGGTAACAGAATGAATTCAAAAACACGAATAATATACTGTCACATCGGCAGTATTATCAATTTAAATTTGGAAATATTGGCTTCTCAACAAAGAAACATCCAGAATTTTCTATTCTTCTGTACAAGAAAGTACGTACTTCTTACTCTAGGTAATGCTCTACGTAATGTATTTGCTTACCTTAAAAGTGCTCTTACTTTTTGATATAAATAGCTGCAAAGAACGTGGGAGCTAGGCATTACAGTAACACGATAAGTGTGGGGAATAAAATACATTAAGTGTCTAATAGCACGTGGCGCTGCTGTAGGGGAGTTAGAGTCATGGTATCGATACACTTTTATAGAAAGCGATATAGAGAACATAAAAAGGGGAAGGAGCAAGCAGTGCTGCTTCTGGAGGGTAGAAACCACTTTAAAACAAAACAAGCTTTCTAGCGGACACACGCAGGCAGCTGGAGCGAGTAGCGTCTTCCCCGACCTTCCCTGGGGCTCGGCTCGGCCTTCTAACAAAAAGATTCCTTATTTCGGTATCCAATTAGGGGTTTATGAATTATTGAGCATCCTAAAGGGTCATTATTACGGCTTTCATAGTTTGCTTGTTCCTTTTGTGATATATTCAACCCAAATTTTCTTCCTTGAAAGTAAACGTCTAAAGTTCATCAAAGTGGTTACTACAAATTGGTTTAAAATGTTTCAATAATTGTTCTCTATTAATCTGTTTGAGACTAATTTTTTATGTCTTATCTTTGCAATCATATTTATATCAAGGCATCCATGATAGGTGAGAGGTTAGCGTCTTTACATATCATCTCAGAGACCCTAAGATCGGGTTCGAATCAAAGAATGGGTGATGCATTTTTTGACGCTAAGAAATAATCGTGTGAGATTAATTGAGTAAGGTGAGAAATGTTCCAGGTTAGAGTTTTGTTTCGTCCAGAAAATTACAATATCTATCTTTGAACTCGATTTCCCTAAAAGCGTAAACACCAGATACAGTAAAATGTGAAGTTACCTCATATTTTGAGTGGTTTTCAAAACTGTATACACATATATATTAGAAGTGTATCCTTTCGTTATATGTTTAATAAAGCTTTTTCTCAGAATAGTTCCTATATTATTAATTTCTCTCTATAAGGGAATACATCGTTTTCAGTTTTGGATACGTCATTAAATGGGAAAACGGATGAATGAGTATGCTTCAGCTTTTATTGCTTGCAAGTGAAATGCTTGATACTATGATGTTCTCCGTTGTTATTGGTCACTATTAAAAACAAACAATGTGCACCGACAAAATAGATTTATCGTTTGAGTAATGCTATTGTAGGTCTAACAGTGTACATATGTGCTTTGGCCATTGTCAAAATGTATCATTATTAGTATAAAAGGACGATACATGCTATTTTTTTTAAACACTTTACTCATTTTAAAAGATATTATTTTTAACGGACTCCTTTGCTTACACATATATGAAGTACGGTAATATATATATATATATATATATATATATATATATATATATATATATATATATATATATATATATAATTTCTATAACTATTATTGTTTGTATTTGTTAATCTTGTATGGTCGTTATTTAGAAATTTTCTCGACATATAGAAGAGAAGAGCGGTATACAAAATAAAAATAAAGTAATGATCATATATTATACAATTCAGTAAAGGGGGCTGATAAAAGCAATTCTCTGTAATAGAGCCTATGTCGAGATGGGATTGTCCAGCAGCTATAACCTCAATTTCTTTATTTATAGTTTGTTTACCTAATTTCATGTGTGTGTTCTCTCTGAAATTACCTTATTGAAATTTGAACTATTATCTGCAGCGCGCTGTACATTACATATTTGGTTTCACTAATTAGATGTCAGTTATTTATGAAGGGACTGAGTAGACAATAATTTGATACCGCAAGTTTTCAATAAAGCACGTGGAACTCTGACCAGTACGTCATACTGTATACATACTTGTCTATAGTGGTATTGAGAATAAAATCATTCATACATACAGAACCTGCCCACAAATATTTACTTGGTTGATAGGATTCGTCAAGCATTCTTTACATACAGTATGGTTTTATGATGTAAATTACTTTTTTTAATCTATAAAAATAGAGATTCTAACATTGGAATTTAGTTATATCTCACGTTAATTGAAGTTCTCTTTGTATTTGTGATTACTTACTTAGATCATAATCTCATGCAATTATCCTAGGGATTATTACCTGAATCATACTATTTTTAGAATTGAGAATAATTACTGTACTTTTTTATCAACTTAGCATATTTAATCCTTTTCGTGCTGTATATATTATATCAGCAATATAATATATTAACTATTAACTACAATATGTTAACTTTGGAAAGAAAAACTTATATTAAGAAAACTGAAACATCACTCAACATTAAAAATATCCTACCGACCTAAGTTGTGTTGCTTATTAATGTATTTAATTTTATGTTAGCTGATTTATAGAAACTCCAGATTTAAAACATGAGTAGTTTTTTAAATAAAATGTTAAAATCTTTAAATATATGAGACTTTTATGATTTGTATAAGGTTTATGACTTTTTATTAAGTAATTTTCCCGGCCGTTAAAATACAATTATCCACCTTTCAAATCTGATATGGTTCGATTTAGAACAATATAAATATAGCAGACATATAGTTTTCTTATCATTATACTTGTTTTATCACGTATTTTAAATTTAGTTATATAACTATTACAAAAAGTGAAATTAACTTCAAACACATTACGTTTCTAATAAATATGTTTTCCTTAATAGATACAAGCATACATTCTTTATTCTTAAATATTAATATTTACAGTGTACACGGTATTGTTTTTTATATCTCCTAATTAAATTTTAAGTTTCGAAAGAACAAGCAGCTGTTATAATAAATATAGTTTTATAACTTCATTATATACCAACTGGTTTTATGTTACACTCCAAATTTCTAAAAATAATTATTATAATGAAATAAGCAAAGTTATGTTACTCGTGTGAGTGCAAAGTAAATATGTACACAAGCCGTGTTTGCAAAACGATCTAGATTTCTCGGGAACATTTCGTATTGGTATTGGAGAACTCTTATGATATAATATACTTTATAATACAAAATAGCTTACTAAGCTTTATATTGGTACTTGAATTCTCAATGAAATGTATATGAAATGTGCTCCGTGAGAGTCGGCATCAGTTGGTTCCTTTGAAGAAGCAACTCCAAAGCCATATATTTCACCGACAATTCAAATACGGCAGCCTGTGGGTACATTAACCACAACCAAGCTGCACAAAAGTTCTTTCATCATCGCATAAAATACGTTCGAATATTCATTTAAATACGAGTAGTTTCATCTTTCTCCGACCTTCATAGCTTGCAAGTTGTGCTGAAGTGGAGTATAGTAATAGATACAAGTTGTTAATATTATCGTTCAGTTAGTTTTTGGTTCTGCATTAGTATAGTACAATTTGCTAATACAAGTTTTACATAAATTTGGTAATTTACAAAATTAGAATTTCGGTTTACTATCTTTGGCTGTGTATACACTTTAGTTATATTTTATAATAAATAATTAACGATAAGTTGAATAATTAACGATAATTTTCTTAAGCCCGTAATAAACATAGCTCATAACTGTTTTTATACTGGAGTTACAACTTCATATCAATGAATGGATACTAATAAATTCAATATGTATCACCCCGTACTATATTATGAATATATAACACGTTCGTAGAAATATAGCACATTAAAAAAAAAAAAAAAATGGGAGAATATTTTAGGATATGGTTTAGTAGGGGAAAATAAATAAAGAGTTCCTCGAACACTGTGGTATACCTCGCTTAGTTAAACGTCAATCTTTTTTTTTATATAATTGTTATTAAACTTTTTAGTTACGGCATTGTAATTTTGAATGTTGAAATGTAATAATTAGATTTTATCTTCTGCCAAAAAAATGTATACTGTTAATAACTTTACAATAGGCCTCTTATAAAAATATAAATTGAAGTTTCATGAAAACCAATAAATTCACTTTTATTGACTGATGTGTTATTTAGCATCCGTTTTAAACAATTAAGATGAAATTTTACTAGCTATATTTATATGTTCTGAAATTTCTTTCTCTTTCTTGCAGATTTTCATAACATTTTCCCTGAACAGTTTTAAAGAGCTGTCACTTTGAAACCATTAACAAGCGACTTTTTTCAGCATAAATTAACAATGCCGTAACTTCAATAGTTTATGAACTATTATATTTTAAAATTAAAAACATAAACACGGACAGACGTTAAATGAAGCAAAACAACAGTGTAAAAAGAACTTTTTTGCAAATTGTCTCCTATTAAATCATATTCCCAAAATATTTCCTAACTTTTTTGAACACCCTATAAGTACATCTTAGCGTGAAAATGTTAAAAATGTGTATACTATAGTATAGAAAATATAAATTCGTACAATGTATGTGTGACACGAATTAAGGGCAATAGGAAGAGAGTTTGTTTGACCAAAAAGTCAGTTCTTTCAATTTGGATGAGTCTATAAGGGAATGAAGGAGCTCTTATCACTAAGCAATCTTCTCAGCTATGGAACTAGAATAAGCGTTACAAACGTCAAGTCGCTTTAGTTTTAATAGGAACTGTCGGACTTGATAATATTCGCGCACCATTCAGTGACGAGGCATTGTTTCTAATTTTATGTTGTTTATAAAATGAAGCAAGCTTAGAGCCGTCACGTTTGTCGCGTCGTTTACAATTACTACTAGAGGTGTAACATATTTCGATAATTCAGTAACTTTTATATGTTAAAGTTTTGGATGTAATTAATTTATGTAGTCAGAAATTTAGTATCAATTAGTTATTTTGCAAAAGTAATTGTAAAGTTTAAAAATTCACGGAGTATTTTTGTTACTATCTACAGGCACAGT
Source organism: Homalodisca vitripennis (assembly GCF_021130785.1). Taxonomy (NCBI): domain Eukaryota; kingdom Metazoa; phylum Arthropoda; class Insecta; order Hemiptera; family Cicadellidae; genus Homalodisca; species Homalodisca vitripennis. Next base: position 176,759,171 of record NC_060210.1, read on the forward strand.
TTAGTAAAATATTAAATGTTATAATGTACTTTCTTAGGATTTAAAACTTATATAATATTTAAATAATATAATACAATTTTTGATAGTGCAGTTTACTGTTAGTATTGTAATTATTTTGATTCGAGAAGGCTTATATTGAGAAATATTTTATAACTTGTACACCGAATTGACGGTTAGATACTGTAAGTTAAAAAACCAAGTACACCATCTTTGAATTATAATACTATAGTTTTTTTAATTTACAGAATTTTCAAATCTCCGGTCGGTAGTTCAGCATTTGTGAAAAATGTGTTTTTTATTGCCATTTTACTACGGGAGTAGTAAAAAATTGCACTTGCTTTTAGCAGGCTGCAGCTACATACTAGTAATATCGTGTTTGTTGACGAAGTACTGATATAATTGGTCATGTGTGTAAAAGTTTGTAGTTTATAGTTGTATTCAGACATGTTATTGTTATTTACCATCCTAAACTTATAAATATAAAGTTTGATGGAACAAAAGTATTACTTATAAACTGCATATATTATGTTTATTTATTATTATATTCTATGTTTTTATGAGGGAATTTTACGTAATATTATCTGTGTCAGCTTGAAATTTCACGATGAGCCAGAAAGGGTAGTTCGCTAGTTACATGTTTCAAATATAGAGCTCTAGTTTTCGAGAATTAGAATCTATTCCCTTCATCGGCCGTCAAGATTAAGCATGCACTAACATATATATCTAATGAACACTATGATTTGGTGGGTTCTTCGCCTCATATTTAATTAACATTTTGTTTGTAGGTTTGTTTGCGTGGTTAACACTAAGTCTTAAGGGTTTTGACACATGCAGAGAAATAGAAAGATTCTAACACTTGAAACACGTGTTCTATATCTATAACATAAAATATTCCTGTAGATATAAGTTACAATACATATTATTCTACCTATTCTATAAAGAATAAAGGTTAGAAATATATTTTACCAGTTCAATAACAGCTATGATATACATAAAAATGTCTTGTTTAATAAAATTGAGCTATTTAATATATTTTATAGAAGAACAATGAATAAAAGTAAAGCTTATAAATGGTATAAATAAAAAGAACCGGGTAGTAAATAGAGAAGTAGTGATGATATGTTTATTACAATATCCAACCAGTACAGACCAACAACAGCATTGGGTATTGTTGGTATCAAACATGTCCTCGCTGGTGGAAGCCCTACTTTGTTATTTATCATCTCAATTTATAAAGAGATAATTTTATGTATAATATAAATAATAAAAAATATCACAATATGTTTTGAGGGAAATATTTTATGTGAGAATTTAGACGTTTATGATAACTGTATTTTTAAAAACAGAAAGATTATTAAATACTGTTTTTCACTAACAATGGCTTACAAGTAGCATACTTGTGTATTATTAACTAAGTTAAATCTTGGAATGTTTTTGAGTAATTTATAGTCAAGTTGAAAGTTTTTTAATCGTAAAGTCGCATGAAAGGAGACATGCGAAACACAAATTATTTTAATATAAATCTTGTAAGGAATTTATATATTCAGCCTACATTTGATGAATAATAACCTAAGTTCTGCAAGGTTTTTACCAATATGGTTTCTATCTTTATTTATAGAAGGTAGACAATACATAAGTACATTCATAATAATTGCATATATGTTGCTAACACCGAGGTCAAAATGACCGCTTAGTAGTTAATAAGGGTAAAATTACACCTCAATCTACACTTAATATGCATTACCCAACCGATTTCGGTATTCGCGAGCCACAGAGACACTAACGTCTGAAAGACAGATATCCAGCGAGAAATTTCGTGAGGACCTTTACTTGTCGACCGTAGCAAAACACGAAGAAAACTCTTGTTTGACTTATAATCCTTTATCATACTTAAATGTTTGATAGAAATATGCTTTTAACATACTAAATATTGATAAACTGTCAGGACTTTGGGAGCTTGAAGGAACTCGGACTTTGACGTTAACGTAAAGTGAGGGGTATTTATTGAAGAAATACCTTTTCATATTTCCTTGTTGTGCTCAAAGCTTTCAGTCGCTTACATATTTGTTGTCTTTGATCGTTTCAAGGGGTATTTGCTCTTCTTCGTGCTCTTACCGGTAATATGAAAAATGAAGGCATTCCTCGTGACAAAAGATGTTCAAATTTGTTTTATTACCAGGAATAATATTATATTGTACCTAAGTATTATATATGAACAACGCAAAGTTATATACGGTTTATAAAATAGGTGGCATTATTCAATTGTTTGCAATATATTTCTTGGCCGTATCTTTAAAGTTTTCTGAAATTTAATTAAAACTGGTTGGTAAAAGTTCAGGAGTAGATTAGTGATCAGGGAATTTTAAGAGTTCTATTTACTTATAAAAGTTTCTTTAACTATCACAAAAAGAACACAAAGTATTTAGAAAAAGTTATCTCTTCTTTTGAATTTATAAAGATGATGAATCTGCTACTTTTCGTTCAGTTTAAATACTAGATAGTAGTACAAGAAAGTTGAAGAGTAATCATGATTTGTTTAAAAATATTGTTGCTTTGCTGGTTGTCCAAACTGAATTAGTTTGTTATAGGTGTGATATTAATGACTAGAATAGAATAAGTTGTAATCACTGATAAATTTGATAATATTCATAATATTTAAAATGTTCAAAGCTCTGATATTATTACTTAAATTGAGTATCTTTTACATTGCAATAATACATTATAATTTATTATTATGTAGTTTATAGAAAAAAAAGTTGGTATGTACCAATTAAAATATTGTCCGTTTACGCTCCTTTAAAACAAATACGTGAAACTAATTACAGTACTTAGTTGTTTTTATTAATTATACCTTCTTATGAATTGTTATTGTACAATATTAATTATCTATTTAGGTTACTCATAAACGATTCGTTCATTTTATTACTCTTTTTACGTACCTATACCCATTTAAGAGAAAGATGAGACTATAGTAAAAAAAGAAAATGAATAATACGAGATATGAAGACACTTTCAATGACAGTTTATGGATCGTAGTGAAGACAAATGTGTAACAACAGCTGAAATGGTCAAAGAAAGCTTAACTTTATGAGCAACAATCCGAGGCCAGAGAACTAAGAGGCTAAGACCCAGTGGTACATATGAAGCCTAAAAGATCATGTGGCCAAAAAATCACCAAGGCATCCGAATTCACTAAGGTACGTACTATGCCTAAAATCGTATCTTTATTGAGGTAAGCTTAATGTTATATTAGTAATTTAGAACACAGGTTGTCATGGTTAAGAATCATGAACTTGCTCTCTCATATTACTGAATATCTGCCAGGAATGGATTAGGTCTAAAAGTATTACTGAGTTTTATTAATTTTAAAAGGATTTTTATGTTAAACAGTTTTTGGAAGGACTACGTCACCCCCCCCCCCCCCCACCCCCCCCCCCCCCCACCCCCCCCCCCCCCCACCCCCCCCCCCCCCCACCCCCCCCCCCCCCCACCCCCCCCCCCCCCCACACGGGAAACAACTCTGGAACCCAAAAATACGAATGGCCGCAGTAATAATTACTACGGCAATAAATATTACACATTTTTACATGTTTTCTTATTTACCTGCAAAGAGGCACAAAAAAACCCAAAATTGGTGTCAGAAATATAATTCACTTGAACAGGAATGTTGATGCAGGGGCAAAACCTGCAATATTGCGTGGCAATAGCCGCGTCCAATCTGGCGAGTTATTGTACAAGAATTACTGCTTTATCTATACGCAAGATCTTTGCTCTTTCAAAAAGAATTGTTGAGGTGTCTCTAAGTGAAATGTTTCGATTAAGCTTCATGTACCTGCCATAGTAAGGTGACTTGTGTAGCAAAAGTCCGCAAGTCATTCTATTAGTGATATTTTTGTGTTTCCTGTGACTTTCTTAATGATAACAGATATAGTTTTAATTTTTTACCTAACACATTGTCTGTTGCTAAAATGTAAATTGTGTATGCTAGTGATATATTTTTTATTAGTCTCAAAATATCTCGCCATTCTTCGCAATTTATGTTTAACACCTGAAAAGAGAACAAGTATCAGCTAGGAGGAAACGTAAGTTTTGTTACACTTAATCACCATAAATGTCCGATCTCATGTTACACTTTTAAGTTGTTAGTTATCCAACACCAATAAGGGAGATTTGAATCATGAATTTTATGTACGTTTAGAAAATGCTAAACTACTGATACCATAGATAAAACTCATTTCGATAGGGTCTTTACTTGCAATTATTTCCTTTCTTATCATAACTTGAAAAATATTGGAATTTGCCACATAAATAATAGGAGCAAATTTTAGAATTTAAATTTTCTGTATAGCTAAATTTAATTATAATTTAAGAAACTGTAAACTCATAAAAGTACAAATATTACCATTTCAAACCTATTGTTTGTTATTAGTTCACATTGTTTGTTTAACGGGAATTTTAAATACTTTTATACTATTAGAGAAATACACTTAGTTTACATTTAGAATATAAAAACTAAAAACACAACATTTTTTAGGCATACATTAAAGTTTTAATTATTATTTTTGTAAAATAAGCTAGCTTAATAGTCTAAAACGAGGACAAAATAAAAGAAATTTATGGGAAAAGTTGTAAATATATGAGACCGGTTGATAACTTGCTTTGGCTATAATAACATTACCTTTTAAGAAGGTGCTATGTGGAACAATAATAATATCATTACTAGTATTTTTAATATCGATATTACCATTACAAAGAACAGACAGAGATTTGTTTAGTTTCAAATTTTTGTATTAAGAGTACCTCTGCAGTTAATTATAAAGCAGAAAAAGTTAACAGCCGTCGCTATTATGGAGCGCAAAGTCATTGTTACCAGTCGCCGTCCAGAGCTGACACGTAGCCCTGAGGGCTGGAACACTTTAAACAATAGATTTCCAATTTACAACAATATTAGTTAAAACGGCCCCCGCAGCAGCAAACTCAATCTGCCCTGTTCTATTATGTTATAGATGTCCAACTGGTACAAGTGATCAAGCCTGATGTCTTCAACAGTACACGAAAATAAATGGCGGTGAATCACTTAGACATGATTAAAAATTTAAAATCTTAAAATTTAATACGCTTCTCTCACAACATGTCAATGCATATAAAGTTTAAGGAATAATATTTAAAACATAATGTTTTTCAGCTTGACGTCCTGTATTTTTAATATTCTATAGACAGCTATATCAAAAAATTACATGATGTTACTAAATCAGAACGGTTCTTAAAGCGCCTATTATTCTAGAACTTTTTTTATTGAGTTCCACTCATAACGGAAACACAATTAAATTCATATAACTCAATTGACAAATGTAGTTTTTCTCCATCCTGTTGCGTGATTGTATTTATGTATTTTTAATGCTCTATAACATTCGTTTCGGTGTTTTTACTTTAAGTCTTGACGATATGTACACACACAAATATATATATATATATATATATATATATATATGGTAGATGTAATATATATATTATGGTAGAATGTGTATATATATATATAATATAATGATATATATAAATATATATGACATCTATCATACTGTTTATGGTATTTTATTTGTTAACATTTTTATTTTGGTTATGTCTTTTGTTTTTGGTTTGAGTTTCTGTTTATATGTTTAATACAGTGTGTTTCTGATGAAGGGTAGTGTCAACTCGTAAATTAAACAAGCACTGAATTTTTGTCTCCTGTTTTTTTGTTGTACACTTTAAAGTACTTCGCGAAAGTATATATATATAATATATATATATATATATATATATATATATACACACACATCCTCAGGCTCTTGTATAGTCTCTTATATGAATAAATATAATTCAATTCGTTAGCAGCATCCATTCATCTAAAGGACGACAAAAGAGAATGGTTGGCAAAACTGAAGACGGAAGTAGCCGCCCCACAAAAGAACAGCGTTTACCCATTTCCCTGTAACTTTTATATAATTTCCAGAATGGTCATTCAATGATTTGAAAGCACTTTTTCACTAAGAAACCGAATGTGTTTTATTGAGCGTGGAGAGGCATTACAGGCCATGCGAGCATAATTAAAACGGAACGGAGGGACTGAACTGTTTATGTCAAAATTAAAAATAATGCTTACACAAAATTTACGTTTCTGTGAATGTTCACGAAATAGCTATATGTACATAGTGGATGTTTGTTTAGCTTAGTTGTGATGAGAGGCTGTAGCACTCGAGGACTTCGGCTTCATCAGGAATGTTCTTTAGGAAAAACAAAATTAGCCATGTATATCCGGTAAGATATCTGAATAGTACATATCCATACTTTTCCATCCCAGAATTTATACTAATCATATAAATACTAATTTCCAGCCTTTAGACAAACTTGACTAAAGGATTTCTAAGGAGTCCAGTCTTGTGACAGCGTCATGTTTCCAAAAAGCTGCACCTAAGTAAAATATGAAATGGATTATTAACTTCAACATGTCACCATTCTAAAACTAGTTTTTCCTTTGATATTGTGAGACAGCATATCTACAGTAGCTGAAAGAAATAAAACTGAGGAAAATTAATTACAAATTTGGATGGAAATAATCGAGAGTCATTGAGTTTAGGGACATCTACATTGATGCTTGCCTATTTACCGTTTTAATCATCAGGGACTCCATTACAACACATTATACATGCTTTCCCAAAAAATAATCCTGATTTGAAGTTAATTTCTTCCTGCACACTGACCAGCATTATTTAAGTGTGCTACCAAAATTAAGCAGCCCCCCCCCCCCATTTTTTTTATTTTTTTTATCGAAAAAAAAAAAAAAAATCATGAAACTTTGTAAAGAAGAAATCAATTGGAGTTTATTCGATTTTTATTTTATATTGGTCTTATTTCGCTTGTCATGAATAAGAAGTTTTTATTTTATTTCACTTTGATTTAATATTATATCACTTTATTTATCTCCCATCTTTACCAATTCTCTGATTTCAGGGCCATCAGTTATATCAACGCCCTCCTTTACAACTTAAAGACCAATTATTTGAACTAGAAAACATGTTTCAGCAACCTTAGTTATCATAGGAGTTTGTGGTGTGTCATTTTAAAAGGATGTGCCGCCTATCTTGTCCCAGTTGTTTATCATAAAATCGCGTGTGAAGCCACGGCCACGGTAACTGCTAGTATGATCTATAATTATTGTTATTGCTATTGTTATTTAAATATTAATCAAAATTACAATAGCGTCGTACTCAAAAACCTCTATTTTAACGAAAATATTTCACTCCTTATGGATGGCAGGGAAACAGAAAAATATTCCACTGTAAACCAATAATTCATAACGATCAAATATTATTAACTATATATAACGCTATCTGGTACTTTTTTTCTGAACACAATGGAAGATTTGTTCATATGAATTGTTGTATATTTAAAGAAGCGGCATATCCCATTTGGCTCTAACGGTGTAAAGATGGGGTTTAAAAAAATATCACTGCCTTACTAAACCTTTTAACCTTATTCTTATTTTTTTGTAGGAGTAGTTTTTTGTAACAAATATTTTGTATCTTCAATCCTATCATGTACAACTTATGTTTGCCATTTTCTCCATTGATATAGTGGGGGGGGGGGGGGGAAAATTTGTCGAAAGTATAGCCGCAAAAGTTCTCAATAAGAAAAAATCGGGGTGTTATTTCATCGATACACAATTTAAAAGAAAATAAAATAAAATTATGATTGATGTTAATCCTACGTGTACAAGTCATACTCGAAGAACGAAGTTTAATAATAGCGGAATAAAACATATGTTAACAACACCAAATAGTAAATGCGAAAGACAATGTGCAATAAAAACGTGTGTTCTACTTTCAAAATCGATGTTATAAAAAATTATAATGTGTAAAATATTTTGATTTTAACTTTTTCTTGAATAATGAACCCTGAAAAACGTAAAATCATAAAAAGACAATTGCTTTAATTAATGAAAGATAAGTGACATAAATTTGAAAATGCTTTTCAATATAAATAAGCTTTAATCAAAAATTTCGAAGAAATTATCAAAATGTTTATTAGTACTCTAAAACAATTGCTGTGCAGTCGACTTGGAATGTTTGTTACGAGATAACAGAAATTTAATATAATAGCGCCATATCATTAATACAAAAAGTAAAAAACGATCCGCGATAATAAAACACAGCACACACATTATCGGTAAAGGAGATATAAGATTAGTTCCTAAAACAGTTTGTTTCGCAACAGTAAAAAAATTCAACTACAATTTACAACTACAAAGGTTTGTAACTTGTGACCAGGAGGGAAGGAAAATGTGATTGCTACTAAGGAAGTTAATTAAGACTTACGAACCTTGCATGGAGCCATTGCTCATTTGAAAATTCCTCATCATTCATAGATTAACTGGTAGATTCCAATCACGAAACTCTAGGGCATTTTTTTATTGCACAAATACCCTTCTTAATTTTTGTTCACTTCAATTATTATGTGATTCGGAATTATTAACTTACTATTTAATTTTTAGTAAAATAAACTCATTGAGAATTTATTTCAGCATACTACTGGTTTGTGTAAGACATCATTTTTTTTTTATATTGGGAAAATTTCTAACCATTCCCAGTGCTTTCCAAAACTGTCTGTAGTTTTGATTCTGGGTTCATAGAAAAGTATTTTATTTTCAAAATGTTATTGTTTTAACATAAAATGATTAAATTTACAACATCCTAACATCATAAAGAAACATAAATGTTTTTAGTTCCGATTCTTCTGTTTAGTTAGCTGTAGAACCAATAAAATTACAAGGTAGAGTAATTTGGCAAATATTTGAATTGGAAACAATAACAACTACCCTGTGGAGAAAGTGTTAAAAGTGTTACTGAAACTAAAGATTTTCCTTAAATATTTTGTTACAATGAAAGATCCATATAACACACAAAAAATCGATTTAGGTTAGGTTGAACACACACTCAGTTAAGGGTCAGAAAATCCCCCAAAATAACATGTTTAAATGATGTTTTTTTTGGTTTTAATTGGATACATTCTCACGTGAACTGTGAAATATTACATCGAGAAAAATCTCGCAAAAGAAATTAAGAAAAAGGTGGCAATATAAACTATTAATCTTTTCCATAGGAAGTCCCAACATCCTGATCCTTTTTTCGAAGGAAAGTCACAAGTAATTTTGCCATTTGGTAGAAATAGAATATTTACACATCATTGAAATCAAAAACAATAAGCAGCTTAAATAAAATCCTCATACTAATTGATTGTCATTTGGGGTTGGATAACGAATGTAATTAAAGAATCAAATTGATTTTGACTATATAGTTACTTTAAATAAGAACTAGAGGTTGTAAGGGAATGGAACGCAGTGTGCCCGGCGGCATGCCTCGTTTGCCTAAGCGCAGCGCCTGCCAGTATCCGTGTCCCAACGCAGTCTAAAACAAGACGTGTGACGTGTACTTGAGGCTGGGCACGGCCGGTAGCCGCGCCACATTGGCTCGCGACTTACGACCGTTTCCTGTGCGTTAGTCGCCAACAAATTGCGGACACAATGATTTTAATTGATACTATTGCACCGTCTATTACTCAACACATTGTGTCCTTGAGAGTTTCAAGAAGCATAACGTAAATGCCTAACCAATGCAAATCCGATAGGCGCGAGTTAATTGCATCGATTGTAAACCATAATTCAATAACTTTACAAGTTCCTACAACACACGTGAGAGGTAGAAAGAAATAAAAACGTGGAGATATCGAAATTCAGTTTCCTATGCTATATTTAAAAAAAAAGGGTGTAAAGAGTCAAGATTTACATTTCGCATGATGCTAACTAAGGTACCAATAGTAAGGAATTTTATGACACCAAATAAAACTAACCATTATTGATCAATGTTTTCACAATCAGATAAGTGTATACTATACGACAAAATTTCCTCAAAAAGTAGCTAATTAAAACTTAAGGAATGTTATAATTAAGCGTCTTGAGCTATATAATACAAGGTAGGAAGGAAATACACATCCACATCAGGTACGATCGCCATAACATGCTTCCGGCCTAAAAATTCCATTCAGAAATTATTCAAGTAATTTATCAAATCAACATGCTGCATATTATAGCCTACATATTTGTGGTGGCATAGTGTTTCACGTACTTGATTATGTTTGTAACTTTATCTTATTTACTGGTGGAATTTTCCGCGATACTATAATTGTTTTTAAAACTCCAGTACGAACAAATCTTAAAATGTTTACTAATGCCCGATCAGCCCAAAATCTCCATGTAGGGGCATTGATTCCATTATCCGACCATGCGAAACTTTATTGGAAATGAAATCGCTTCAACAGCCAAAGGTTTCAAGTCCTGTAGGTCACTTTGTCACTCGAGATATCGTTCGCAGTCATACGGAACACGACAGAAAATATGTTTTTTTCAGTTCTCAAAAACTACAACTTTCGCTAACGCTCAGCCAACCATCATATTAATTTTGTAGTAAATGTAGATTCATGTCCCTTAAAGGTATCAGTTTTGTTAGAACCTATCAAGTTGTCTATTATTCGCGTTTTATAAAACAATTACAACTTGTAAAATAATTAGACAAAATAAAAGCTATGAAGAGCCTTGGTAATTTATACATATCTTAAAATAAGTAACATATTTTCGTTTCTAACATTCGCTCATGAAGAATTGTACCACTTGGCGAAATCGGAAAGAAATCAAAGTATTATCTGAAGCCCAACCGTCCTTGAGAGGTGCAACGTGTTGAACAGTAAGTCACCCTCACGCAACAGAAGAAAGAGCAGCGACCCTCTTCATTTATTATCCACTAAGCTGGTGCCTAATATAACCATTCAAATCATTGTCAGCATCCGTTTCCCCCAGTCCGCTCTGCGCCTGGCGTTCGTTCGGTCGGCTTGTTACTACACGCGCGACTACCCTCGACGGTGTACATGCGTACTATTTGAGGAAGGGCTCACCTTTTGTCGCTATAAGAATTGCATCTTCATGCGAGTACGGGATTATCAATGTGACTGTTGTTGGAATGGTCCACAAGGATTTTTTAACAAACAAAAACTACCATATTTTTTCCTTCCACCCCGCTCTCAGCTTTTCTAATTGTTCTCATCGGTGTACCACCCACTATATAACAGGCGAATAACCTCGATCTCCGTATGTTATATCGATTTTTAATTCAGCTGAGATTTAACGTCAAGAAAGTTGGGGTAAGAAACATATGATTTTAAAAAGTAATTGTATATATTCCCAACATTCCCACGCAAGTTTATAACGTACTCAACTCAAAGGAAAATCTTGAACAAGGAACCTTTCCTCCATCCGGTTTAAAAACTGTCCTCCACGGGCTATTCCCCGGGTTATTCCTACTGTAGAAAGTTGTGTTACCAATCCTCATTCTCCGAACTGTAAAAACTGTTCCCTCCCATGTATGGCATATTATTCGTTTAGTGCAATAGAGGAAGTGTCCTACATACAACGAAGATTATATTATATATGCAATCTTATTTATTTGGTATACCACATTTTTTTTATTACTAGCCTAAAACGTAGGTGGTTTTAATTAACATAATCCTATAGGTACCTAGTCATCAACGATGCAATACTGTTCGAGCGCATATGAGACATGACTTTTTTTAACGAAATACATTTCCCTTAATATTATTGTTAGAGGAAGTTAATTTTTATTTAAATTTAACTTTAAAGTTTCACCATTTTTTTCAAATACTACACGGACAGTTGTAGCTTTTCAAATTTCTTCCTTTTTTAGTTTACTGTACAAATCTTCAACTGAAGTATCGCACGATTCATATATATAATTCCATTTTCAATGTTTGAAATGGAGTGTCCCTCCGTGTTCCCTGACGAGAAATCGTCTTTGCATCCTATTGCCCTTGTAAAAAGCGTGTGTTCAGGAAAACCCATGATAGGTTTCATAGTAAAACTCCATCTTGTCATATACGAACTGTTATTTCATTTGAACTGATTTTTTTTGAAGAGATATTCGTTATATCTTCAAAGTATATTTGTATTTCAGTCAGTGTATTACAATACAAAGTCAGTGGAATACACTGACTGTATTCATTTACTTATTATTTCCAGGCATTCATAGAGCCAAGTTTTCTTGTTTACCACCACTTACCAGCACATCATCATTTTGGGATGTGCACAAATCCAGGTCCCTTTGGTGAAAATGATATTGAGATTTTCCTAAAATAACACTAAAAGGTCAATGATCACCACTAACTCGTATTATAACGAACATAAATGTTCTATGGCAAACGTTATAGGCCCCAATGCTTTGCAAACACGAGGCATATTGATTATGGTACTGTGGACTCGAACAACTACCGTACTTTAACATATTGTATAACGTAGAGGTTTTCACTTACATTTAAGTTGGGTCGTATTAGTATTACTTGTGTCTGATTCAGGCCTGTTATAAATGATAATCATGATTTTGGGGTTCTCCGAGAGAGAATTTGGATTCCTACCAAAATACTATCCCTCTACAATAAAATCTCCTAAATGGTTCATAAATGTCTAATAACCATTTCCACTGCGATCTGACTGCGTTTTCACCTTCGAAGAGCACAACCATACGAAGTGATGTTACTAAGATTTAAACGCAAAAAGGGCCATAGAGTATGGACTCACAAGAGTTGCGATTGACGGAGAGGAAACAGACGATTGCTGCATCGGATCGCACGTGTTTATTACATTTTATTAAAAGAGTTTGTGAAATATTTTTTATGAACGAACGGCTGGTTGCCTCCTGTTAAGTTTTACGGAGATCTTAAAAATTTGAAGTAGGGTATCTTAAAAATTAGCCCACTTTGAATCAGGTTGAGAGTAAGTAGCAATTAGTGCTTTTTTAATAAATCCAAATAAGTCTAAATTTGTAGCCTCTTACTTTTAACTGAGGAAGTTGAGAATACTAAAGGAAGTCTAACAGCTCACTATAGTTCAGCCTTTAGGAAAATGTGCGTTTGGTGTTCGTCCTAGTCTTAAGATTTCCTACTATCACTGGTAAATTCCAAATGTCGGCCCGCAGGGTGAACTTCAATATGTTGCATACGGAGACTGACGAAGGTGGATGGAGTTAAAATTAAATTGTATTTTAAAAGCAGATAAAGGTAGTTACTTTTTCATTAACATTATAGATTTGATAAGTGAATTGCCTAACATTATTACAGTTTTTGTGTATCTATGGTTGGCAAAAAAGGATCTTACGAAGTCCACTAGTATTCAGCGCGTAGTCATTGTAACAACAAGCAACAGCAATACACTTTGTTCATCAATAGTTGCGGCAACCTCAAATAACTTACTTGCTTTACTTGCTTACTACCCTACTTCGTGCAATGTCACTATACAGTAGCTCCAGTCGGCGGACTAGATGTACCATCCTTCACCCCCCCCCCCCCCCACCCCCCCCCCCCCCCACCCCCCCCCCCCCCCACCCCCCCCCCCCCCCACCCCCCCCCCCCCCCACCCCCCCCCCCCCCCACATTTTTTGGGAAAGCATGTATAATGTGTTGTAATGGAGTCCTGATGATTAAAACGGAAATAGGCAAGCATCAAGTAGATGTCCCTAAACTCAATGCTCTCGATTATTTCATCAAATTGTAATTAATTTTCCTCAGTTTTATTCTTTCAGCTACTGTAGATATGCTGTCTCACAATATCAAAGGAAACTAGTTTAGAATGTGAATGTTGAGTTTATATCCATTTCATATTTTACTTAGTGCAGCTTTTTGGAACTGACGCTGTCACAGACTGACTCCTAGAATCTTTAGTCAAGTTTGTCTAAAGCTGGAATTAGTATTTTATGATTAGTATAAATTCTGGATGAAAATATGGATATGTACTATTCAGATATCTACCGATATACATGGCTAATTTTGTTTTTCTAAAGAACATTCCTGATGAAGCCGAGTCTCGTCAGCCTCTCTCACACGCTAAACAACTCACTATGTACATATAGCTTTTCGTGAACATTTCAAGAACGTAAATTTTTTTAAGCATTATTTTTAATTTGACAAAACAGTCAGCCTCCGTTTTTTAATATGCTCCATGGCCTGTAATGCCTCTCACGCTCAATAAAACACATTCGGTTTCTTAGTGAAAAAAGTGCTTTCAAATCATTGAATGACCATTCTGGAAATTATATAAAAGTTACAGGAATGGGTAAACGCTGTTCTTTGTGGGGCGGCTACTTCCGTCTTCAGTTTGCCAACCATTCTCTTTTGTCGTCCTTTGATGAATGGATGCTGCTAACGATTGAATTATTTTATTCATATAGAGACTAACAAGAGCCTGAGGATGTGTGTATAGTACATATCGTCAGATTAAAGTAAAACACCGAAACGAATGTATAGAGCATTAAAAATACATAAATACATTCACGAACAGGATGAGAAAAACTACTTTGTAATTGAGTTATATGAATTTAATGTTTCCGTTAGTGAACAAAAAATTAGAATAATAGGCGCTTTAAGACCGTCTGTTTAGTAACATCATGTAATTTTTGATATAGCTGTATAGAATATTAAAAATACAGGACGTTCAAAAACATTATGTTAAATAATTATTCCTTAAATTTATATGCATGACATGTTGTGAGAGAAGCGTATTAAATTTAAGATTTTAATTTTATCATGTCTAAGTGATTCACCGCCATTTATTTTCGTGTACTGTTGAAACATCAGGTTGATCACTTGTACCAGTTGGACATCTACATAATAGAACAGGGCAGATTGAGTTTGTGCTGCGGGCTTTTAACTAATATTGTTGTAATTGGAATCTTATTGTTAAAGTGTTCCAGCCTCAGGCTACTGTCAGCTCTGGACGCGACTGGAACAATGACTGCGCTCCATAATAGCACGGCTGTAACTTTTTGCTTTATAATTAACTGCAGAGGTACTCTAACAAAAATTTGAAACTAAAAATCTCTGTCTGTTCTTTGTAATGGTATACGAATAAAAATACTATAATGATATTATTATTGTTCCACATGATAACCTTCTTAAAAGGTGTATTATAGCCAAAGCAAGTTATCAACCGTCTCATATATTTACAACTTTTCCATACATTTTTTTATTTTGTCCTCGTTTTAGACTATAGCTAGCTTATTTTACAAAAATAATAATTAAAACTTTAATGTATGCTAAAAAATGTTGTGTTTTTAGTTTTTATATTCTAAATGTAACTAAGTGTATTTCTCCAATAGTATAAAAGTATTTAAAATTCCGTTAAACAAACAATGTGAACTAATAACAAACATAGGTTTGAAATGGTAATATTTGTAATTTTATGAGTTACAGTTTCTTAAATTATAATTAAATTTAGCTATACAGAAAATTTAAATTCTAAAATTTGCTCCCCATTATTTATGTGGGAAATTCCAATATTTTTCAAGTTATATAAGAAAGGAAATAATTGCAGTAAAGACTATCGAAATGAGTTTTATCTATGGTATAATAGTTTAGCATTTTCTAAACGTATATAAAATTCATTATTCAAATCTCATTATTGGTGTTGGATAACTAACAATTTAAAAGGTTAACATGAGATCGGACATTTATGGTGGATAAGTGTAACAAAACTTACGTTTCCTTAGCTGATACTTGTTCTCTTTTCAGGTGTTAAACATATATTGCTAAGAATGCGAGATATTTGAGAAATAATAAAAATATATCACTAGCATACACAATTTACATTTAGCAACAGACAATGTGTAGGTAAAAAATTAAAACTATATCTGTTATCATTAAGAAAGTCACAGGAAACACAAAATATCACTATAGAATGACTTGCGGACTTTTGCTACACAAGTCACTTACTATGGCAGGTACATGAAGCTTAATCGAAACATTTCACTTAGAGACACCTCAACAATTCTTTGAAAGAGCAAAGAGCTTGCGTATAGATAAAGCAGTAATTCTTGTACAATAACTCGCAGTTTGACGCGGCTTTGCACGCAATATTGCAGGTTTTGCACCTGCATGAACATTTCTGGTTCAAGTGAATTATATTTCTGACACCAATTTTGGGTTTGCCTCTTTGCCGGGAATAAGAAAATATGAAAAAAGTGTATATTTATTGCCGTAGTAATTTACTGCGGCCTTCGTATTTTTGGGTTCCAGAGTTGTTTCCCGATCAAGAAAATATGTATCACATACCAGAGATGTCTAATTCTGTCAAAAGGCAACTAAGATAGGTTTTATAGCAACCTTTAAATTTATATTAATAGTTATATAGTAACTTAATCTTTTATATCTAATACTTAAGATTTACTAAACATGTACAGTTACAAGTACACTGACAATGAAAAATATTTGCGTGTTTATTTATTTAGAAACAGATTTTTTGTACTTTAGAACATATTAAACTGTAATTGGTACATTGGTTCAAAAACACAATCCATCGAACTTTCATCTACCGTAGTTCTTGTCGGTTACTTCAAAGAGAGTCTTTGGAGACAAATTCTGACCATCTTATGTTTTAGGACATTTTCCAAGGTCAATGAGTACTTAGCTATTCGATAAAATATAAAAACGGCGTAAAAACAAATGGTTACTCATTAGACAATGTACACACTAAAATGTAAACAAATTCTAAACAATGGTTAGATTATTTAAACACGGTTGTGCTGTCATAAAACATGATTACACAGAACGGTTGTCCAAACAAACAAACAAATAATAAATATTTAACAGGTCTCCAAAAACTGTGTTTCCATTATGGCATATTCATATTCTTAGGATCTATAATATATCTCAGTGATATCTCCCTTTCAATCATATCTGATATGATTAAATAAGGGAGGCCAATGTAAGATGTAGCAAACTATAACATAAATATAATAATTACTTTCTTATATGTCATATACTCTACGGATTTGTTTGTCTATACTGTACTACTGTACTACATGTGTTTGTATAAAATGGCAGACCTTGTCACCGATTGACCAATACTACACGATTATTATTGGAGCACTCATGTATTGTGACTTTGTCTACTAAGCACTGAATCGAAGTAGGGTAGTTTGGCACAGTATATACTAACGTCAGTTCAAAGTTTTTTATTCATTCATCATTCATTTATTTATCAACGGTAATACACCATTTTACAGATAAGGATATTAAGATGGCAATACAAATTATAGAAAAACAATACAAAGGTATCAATACAAAACAAAACAATAACACGTTGCAAGCACGTCAACCAACTATAAGCTAAATCAATAAGCAAACTTAATAAACTAAAACAACAATTCAATAAATAGAGGTAATACGAGGAAAGCAATATAAATAATAATAACAATAACAGTATTAATAATAATAGCAATAGCTAACATAACAATGACAAGAAACAACGATAAACATACATAAACATAAAAACAATAAGTAAGCTCGAGATAATAATTTATTTATTTATATAGGAGAACTCCATTCCGGAAAAACAAACATTCAACGGGGAACCCGACTCTGGAAGATTCCTCTGATCACAGATTGGCTGTCATCGAAGAAGTAAAAATATTAACGATGGGTGGGTGAGTAAGTGAATAATAAATTACTAACTTAATGAAGTGGTAAGTACGTATGAAATTTTATAGTTTTGAAGTGGAGCAATTATTTCGGTCAAACAAACTCTTAGATGAAAAGTATTATCCCAGTGTTTGCAAGCTGCTCAGAGTACAGCACCGGAACATCCGGCTGTTTGTGAATACTATGCTAACCTGTTCCACCTTGCAATTATTGACATATTTGCTCTCATTCTTTGTTTACTAAAGATAATAGTACTAATTTAAAATTAAATTGTAATTGGCATTAATTTGTTTGCATATGTTGAATAATATGACACATGCGTACTTACAATCATGTTCATAATTATTTTCACAATGTTGTGTATTCATTTTAAACTTTGTATGCCCACTACGTGAGAATCTTACGAGATATAATAACATAAGTTCAAACATTACTCGGAATGACATGAGTATTTCAAAAAAAACTTTGGCGCCATCTTGAACCCTTAAGATATATTTAAAAAAAGTAAAATAAATAAGGGTTGTGTATAACATTTTACTATATAAAAAAGTATTGATACGTGTTTATATTTGGATTGGTTGAGTATAAATCTTTGTTCGAATGAGAATGGCAGCCATCTTTTATTGTTTATTACTGAATAAAGAAATCATACCAGCTATATGAAAGTACCAAGTTTAGTTTGGATATTTTATAAACTACGCCAGTTATCCGATTCACAAGTTCGCTTTATACTGCATAAGCCCATGCATACATACGTTTATTTATAATTAATTAAATATACATGTATATTTATATATATATAGTATATTGCTTATATATATATATATATATGTTTATATATATATGTTTATATATATACATATGTTTATATATATATATATATATATAATATATATATATATATATAAATTTAATTCTTGTAAACAAAAGTAGTTTGACAGGTATTTGGTCTTCCGATCATATGTTAGTTTAGTTATTTAAACGCATATGTGACAGATACGGCCAAATACAATATAATTGAATCATAAAAAGTAAGGGCTCTGTGGTGTAATCGTAGCACATTCACCGGCAAGTGAGAGGTCCGGGTTCAAGTCCCGGCGGAGCAAATACTTTTTGTGATTCAATGTTTATTGAAAAATTAAAATATATATATATATATATATTATATATATATATATATATATATATATATATATATATATATATATATATGTATATATTTTGAGATTCTTGTGGTCACGATCGGAGAAAATTCAAAACATTTATCGGAAGACATTAGAAAAATTACAATAAACGGATTTTTATAGCATCTTACTAGAAAGTTTTACTATTAACTTGCACTAAATAAAGTTATAGCAGTAAAAATGTAAAAGCCTTGTTTATTTGTTATTTGAGTCAAAGTTTGTCCTGACAGTTCTAAAGTTAGTAACTTCGGAGCAAACGTAGTTAGGCCACAATTACATAGCATTATAATTAAAGGTCTCTAGTGCTCTTGATGGGGAGCACTTCGAATATTTCATTTGCAAAGCTCTAGAAATGTCATTTGGCTAATTTTACTCAGTAGGATCCAAACTCTTTAAAAGATTTAAATTATAACAAGTCATATGTTTAAAGACAATACAACACACGGTGTTCTCCTAATTAACCACCTAAAGACATGAAAATATAAAATGTAACATCTTTCTTAAAAATGAAACTCCGTTTATGTTTCATATTCTTATATTTCCATAAGTTTGATTTATGTGTGTTTATTAATATTATTTATCGAACATAAAACTTCTACATTACAAGTAACATTACTTTATGGTATAGGAAAGTTTTGTAAGCCAAATGAAATGTAATGAAACCACATTTTCACTTTGTTATAACAGCCTTAACTCCATGATAGACTAATACATTTGATAATACAAAAAGTACTATCATATTTGCTCAATGCCATAATTTATTCATTTTTCAGTGTTTTTATAAAGTCATCTATGTAATAATGTGAACCGGAGGTGAAGTCTGTACGCCATAAAACGTTTAATATTACTCCACATAGGTATGTGTAAAGTTTGGAGCCACAGGGTACAATTATTGACTTCTCTCCGGGAACCTTATAATATTCTACAAATGTTCTTATATCAAAGTACAAGCAGGTATACACCATTAACTAAATCTTGATTTTCAGAGCTGATAATAATGTAACAATAATGAAACTCTGATGTAACACAATGCCACTTTGCCTGGGACAAATCGCTGACCGACATACGAGGAGTCGTAGTCCTGACGTCCTGATTCTTGAACATTTCCTTGTTAAATGAGAAAGTATCCCATAACATTTTCACACAAAATACTTGCCTTTAACTTAGCCCCACTGCGCGCTCATGTTCATGCATGCTCAACAATTACTATGTCAAATATTTTATCTGAAGGTGAAATCCCGATTCTTTTGTAATGTGGAGTCTTTATCTGTTTTTATCAATACGTAGTTTTTGTATTCGTTATTACTTTTAGTTATAAAACACACACACGTATATATATATATATATATATATATATATATATATATATATATATATATAATGAAACTAATTAAGGAAGATTTTGCACAGAAATCAAACACAAATCTGTTGATATTGCTGTGCCAACTGTTTTGTAATCGTCTTGATAACATAACTTGATAAATTTAAAAAAATATGTGTGCTTTACTTTACTTCTTGAAAGTTTTAAACACCTCAGATATTTTTTGAAGAAGATGAATTCAATCTGGATTCGTACTGTTTTATATTTATTAATTATATAATCAGACACATATCAGAGAGTTACGGTTTACACGATTAAAATTAATTGGTAAGAAGAAAAATGTAAGATAAGTAAAACGGTGCTATCTTTTAATGTATATATATATATATATATATATATATATATATATATATATATATATATATATATATATATATATATATTTGTGATAGTATTATAATAATATATTTGTTAAAAATGTACGTATCAACATATACCAGAGAAAATGATCTCATTGCAGTTGGTGTGTTGGGTCAATAGAATTATAATTAACTGAGAACACCGAGCCCGGGTAACCTGGACTAATACACATTTGGTCTATTCATTTAGCTAATAATCGTGCGGTAAAGCAAGTTTCTTCAACAATACAAATTTCCTGGGTTTGCCAGTCGTGAACTAGATACTGAGCTCAAGGATCCAGGTATCCTGAATTAATACACATTTCGTCGATTGTACCACATATGGCATATGTTATATTGCCAAAAATCGTTTGGTAAAGCAAGTTTCTTCAACAATACAAATTTCCTGGGTTTGCCAGTCGTGAACTAGATACTGAGCTCAAGGATCCAGGTATCCTAAATTAATACACATTTCGTCGATTGTACCACATATGGCAGATGTAATATTGCTAAAAATCGTTTGGTAAAGCAAGTGTCTTCAACAATACAAATTTCCTGGGGTTGCCAGTCGTGAACTAGATACTGAGCTCAAGGATCCAGGTATCCTAAATTAATACACATTTCGTCGATTGTACCACATATGGCATATGTTATATTGCCAAAAATCGTTTGGTAAAGCAAGTGTCTTCAACAATACAAATTTCCTGGGTTTGCCAGTCGTGAACTAGATACTGAGCTCAAGGATCCAGGTATCCTAAATTAATACACATTTCGTCGATTGTACCACACGTGGCATATGTTATATTGCCAAAAATCGTTTGGTAAAGCAAGTGTCTTCAACAATACAAATTTCCTGGGTTTGCCAGTCGTGAACTAGATACTGAGCTCAAGGATCCAGGTATCCTAAATTAATACACATTTCGTCGATTGTACCACACGTGGCATATGTTATATTGCCAAATAATCGTTTGGTAAAGCAAGTGTCTTCAACAATACAAATTTCCTGGGTTTGCCAGTCGTGAACTAGATACTGAGCTCAAGGATCCAGGTATCCTAAATTAATACACATTTCGTCGATTGTACCACATATGGCATATGTTATATTGCCAAAAATCGTTTGGTAAAGCAAGTGTCTTCAACAATACAAATTTCCTGGGTTTGCCAGTCGTGAACTAGATACTGAGCTCAAGGATCCAGGTATCCTAAATTAATACACATTTCGTCGATTGTACCACACGTGGCATATGTTATATTGCCAAAAATCGTTTGGTAAAGCAAGTTTCTTCAACAATACAAATTTCCTGGGTTTGCCAGTCGTGAACTAGATACTGAGCTCAAGGATCCAGGTATCCTAAATTAATACACATTTCGTCGATTGTACCACACGTGGCAGATGTAATGTTGCTAAAAATCGTGCGGTAAAGCAAGTTTCTTCAACAATACAAATTTCCTGGGTTTGCCAGTCGTGAACTAGATACTGAGCTCAAGGATCCAGGTATCCTAAATTAATACACATTTCGTCGATTGTATCACACGTGGCATATGTTATATTGCCAAAAATCGTTTGGTAAAGCAGGTTTCTTCAATAATACAAATTTCCTGTGTTTGCCACTCGTAAACTAGATACTGAGGTCATAGATCCAAGTATCCTAAACTGATAAACATTAGGTCTTTTCCACCACAAGTGGCGGATTTTATGTTGCCAATAATCGTGCGGTAAAACCATTTCCATCATACGTTCAAATTCCTGGGTTTGCCGTTCATGAACTAGCTTCTGAATTCGTAAACTAGTCAATAAGCTTCTGAATCGAGACTCTTGAGCTCCTGATATGAACTCTTATAAACTAATACACTTTTTTATCCTACCACACTTGGTGGATGTAATGTTGCCAGTAATCATGCGGCAGAGCAATTTTATTATTAAATAAATATTCCTGGATGTGTCAGTTAATAAGATCCTAAATAAATTAAATTTCTGCACGTTTCGATTCAGATATACATAAGGTCTCTTGGGCTCAGATAACCTAAACGTCCAGACTAATACATATATTTGGTCTATACCGCACTTGGGCCACTACACTGTCTTTCAGATCGACGTTATATGAAGCTACGGTCGTTAGGTCTCATTTATCCGAAGGACAAAATACATTTTTTATTAAAATGTATCTTATTTTAATAGTGGAATATACATAAAATCCACTACAATATTAATAAAATTATAGGACATTAAAATTATCCAATACATTTTCATATTTTTATTGTTTCTAAATTGGCTATCTGGGAAATAACTATGAACTGAATCGATTCTTCGATTTTAGGCTTTTACCTTTATTTTTAGGGTCACTTACATAAAAGTTTCTATATATTCATATATAGTTATTCTTATTATATTTTCCTATCTCCAATTAGTAATTTGAATCTCACATTATATTTCATCGATAGACTTTATTTAGAATTCACTATGTAACTATGACCAATTTACGTATAAACAGTACAGTACCACACTTGGCATGCGTAATGTTGCCAATAGTTGTGCGTTAAAGTAAGTTTCTTCATAAATACAAATTCCCGGATGTGCCGGTCGTGAATTAGACACTAAACCCCCAGGGCCTGGCAACCAAACTTGCTCATTGCTAGCAGTTACTTGGAGTTTAACAACTAACGATCTTGTCGTGCGGATAAAATACTATCAAACAATCAATACTTAAGGTAATAACACATTAATGGGCTTTGTTAATTAAATTTGTGAAAAATGTCTTCACAATTAAATAATTAATTATTAATTGTTATAATTCCGAACCATTATTATAGTGTAATTTTACAGAAAAGACAGAGTAGGAGTTTCACAAAGTATTTTGCAAACCATTTGTGTTCCCCAAAGGTTGTGAATCAGTTGCACGAATGGAAAAGTTCATGAAATGATTTTACTAGTTATTCTATGCCGACATAACACGCATTTTACCACATAAATGCATTTTTCAGACGTTAATGATAACTTATGTTTTCTTCAAATGTAGTTTAAATACATTTTTTACGAACAAATTGTAGATCTCTTCACGGTTTTCCGAATTAGGTGCAACATGGTGAGACGGAGTATGGAAAAAGTATTGTAACTGAATAAGATACGTATACTTCTCAAGTATGTTGTGGCATAATGAGATGGAGTATCTAAATAAGATACAAGTTTTATTTTTAAATATATAATATATATATATATATATATATATGTGTGTGTGTGTGTGTGTGTGTGTGTATTTTGAATTTCCCTTGAGCTTACAATGTTTTAACGATTTTAAATATAAAACATTGATGATAATTATGACACGTTTTAATGAATCAATCAATTTGAATAATGAAACTAATTATTAAGATTTATCTCAATTTATATAGCTGGCCTCAGATATATACAAAATTACTTCACTGCGTACTACAACAATGATAGTCAGTATTCTTGGTTTTCTGGGAAGAACCAGCTAATAAAATGTTGGCTTCATGAATAGCTCTAGTTTTAAGTAATACTAATATTTTTAAGCATGTAATAAAATACGTTTTCAGTAAATAGTCAATGATTCTTTTGTTCCTGTGTTGATTGGTACTCTGTGTTTCCCTCTTGCGCATTATTAACTTAATTTTACTTCTTTAACCTGTTAGCTTTTATAAATTTTATTTTTTAAACTTATGTTGAGTTTTAACGACGAAATAAAAATTTTAACTAATCTCATGAAAATCTATGAACAAACAAATAATTCTTTTCACTTTACAATGGTAAACTTTTGGCTGTATGGTTAAGATATACAAACTTAAATTAAATTACCTGCGTTGTCAAGACATACATGGTTGGCTGTGATGCCCTGTACAGGTATCGATACTCCAAATATTTTAAACGTGTTTGGATAACGTGGAATGTGTTTGCGAACGAGGAAATAGTGTGCGAGTGTGAGTGTGAGAATTTGCAAGTCTATGTTTAGGTATCAGCGACTTAAGAGAAATTTCACTGAATAAACTTTACTGATTGGCAGTGGGAGTTGAAATAAAACAAAATACCACGAAACACTTCTGTGACTGGGCTCAACCAACGGGGGAACTCAGATTTGCGCTGGCCGCCGCGGCCCGAGCTGAGACTGCCTTTGTGGGCCGAGATTAATGCTAGAACAAGACTAATGAATGTGCGCTCTATTCAGGTGGTTCACTCTGATTTATAGTACCAAGGAAGCTAACCTTTGAATAAGATACAGCAGTTTAAACTGCGCGTATCAAAATTGTACCTGAAATATGTGTTTCAGCTGTGTCATTGGCGTTCTGCAATGTCATAATTGAAAGTATATAGGATTATGAGATCTCGTTTGTTTCAGCGTGGCGTTATATAATGAACCGTTACAGAATGCAACATGGTAGATACATCATGTGTTTGTTAGTTTGTTTCAATTATGAATTGTTTCAATGATAACAATATGCCACTAATTCTATAGGAATTAAAAACTACATATGTTTTAATAGACTAACCAGCACGTACAACATGTGGCTAGAAAATAACCACACTATGTATTGACGGAGTCTCAAAAAGAACGCAATAAGTCTAAATATCGTACGGCCAATCACGTGACTCCCCCTCCAACCCCTTCCCTTATTTCGTTTGGCTCCCATTCTTATTCCGCCAGTTATACAGTTATAAACAGTTAACCTTTTTCTGTGCGACTGAAAAATATACAGCATGTGAACATAAAAACTTATGTTCAAACTTAGAAAATCTGCAATTGAAACAATTTTAATGTTACAACAACGGTGACGACGTTTTATCACGAACACAAGTGTTTTGTTGAGTGGTTTAAACGAGACACGTGGACAGTTTTCAGACCATTGTCATCAAAAATCGAAAAAATCAGTAACTTTGTTTCACCAAGTTAACGATAATTAGTCAGATTTACTTTATTAGCGTCCTGACTACCCTATATGAGGGTGTACAGAGTAAACGGAACGGTTTTTTGGAAAAAAGTCAGGGATCCTCCACTCTACTCATCTGACTTAACCATCTGGCAAAAGTCAAGTCACCTTTGAAAGTAAATAGATTTAAAGCAATAAAAGAAACAGCAATGGTAATCAGGAACAGGGTTGCGGAAAATGGTTTTCTGCGGGCAGAATAAGTCCGGAAGCCAGACGAAACACGAGGAGGAGAGGGAGGGGGAGTCACGTGGCCCACCGGACGATATTCAGCCTTATTGCATTCGTTCTGTGGCTCCGCTAATATTAATCCGGTTATTTTCTAGCCACAGTTCGTATAACTATGTGTCTCTTGTAAATCAGCTTGTATTGCAAAAATATAGTTAGTAATGCAGTTATCAAGGACATCACGTTTATACTATTTATGTTATATTTTCTTCTGTTACATTAAATGTTTTACATTTCGTAGAATTTCTGTAACTGAAACTAAACAACAGTGGTACCAACTTATAAGATGTAATTAAAAGTTTCCACTAGACACGTCTACGAATAAAGTTGTACATAGTGTCACATACATCTTATTTTATAGTATATAAAATTTCAGAATTTTCGCTTCGAGAAAGTCTGCGGCACAAATTTTGTATTATTACTCAATTTTAAGTCTGAGGTGAAAATAACAGATGGACTATTTTCAAGGGAAATGTTTTATAGTGTTGGAGAGAATTTTTTTAATTTGAGTTTTAATAGAGCAGAGCGTAACATAAAAAATCTATACTTGAGTTAGTTTACAACATATTTATTGAAAGTTTTTATTTTTCTGCTCCCAATGGGAGATGAGAGGCCAGAGTATACGTGAACCTGAGTTGAGTGCCACAAAACTAATCCAGGATTACCGATTGGGAAGTACCCGTAGAGTGACCACTTAACATAGTTTCTAGTACAATAACCATAAACGGATCATGCAGATTAGTGGACAGTTGTTTGTGGGTTTATCGAACTGGCGTCATCAAACGGAATCATTGATGTATGCTTAAATAACGGTGATTTAGTCGGCAATGTATAGAATAAAAATAATAACTGTCCCTTCTCAACCTGTTATAATTATGCCAAAGAATACAAATACAAGATTGGGCTCTTTATTGAATTCTAATGCATGCAATTAGTATCTTACATCTTTGTTAATTGAACATTCTTTCTATGAACTTAGTCTGATAGTTGTAACCTTAAGGTGGTTTTTAGACAACCATAATACATAAGTTATTAATTAAAGATTCAATTGTCCACATGAAGTTCCTCTGCCGAATGTTTTATTAAATCATCACAAAATATGTGTAATATCGAAATAAAAACCATTCTTGTTGGCTGATCCTATCCAAAGGTAGTTTGTTCAACCAAATACTCGCATGCCATATTGTTTAGTGTACGATTTTTAACACGTTACAGAATGTGGATTTCTGTAACAGAGTCATGATTTCCAAACTGCTTGATTAACATCAAGAGAATGAGCACATGGGAGGGCGAGCAGAGATTTTGACTCCCCAAAGTGGGGGAGTGATTCAAACCTGTCATATAGAAATCAACGAGTATATCAGTAAAAAAAGAATGATTTGGTTGAGGCGCCTAAAATAACTTTAAACATAAATCATATTTTCATTTTATACTCGTATGCTATATTTTGTCTTATTTATCTCCAAGCAAAAATAACTTGGTAAACAAATGTGTTGGTAAATTGGTAAATACATTACTGTTTTTAAAGTTAATTGTGAAATACCTTTAGCAAATGAATAGCTAATATTCTTAGTTATTTCTAAAGGTTAATAATATTCCGTTCTGATTACTCTGCACTGTACGAAATAAAGTATAAGTTCCTTTCACAAGAAGATACCACCTCGACTCGGTAATATGGAGCTACCCCATTGTGAATGCCAGGATCGAGTCAGGAATATAGTCAGTAATTTTTAACATTTATTTTAATGAAAATACAAATCCCTGGTACGCACCATCCGAGTTAGAAAATATTTTAGTTAAGTACATCCTTATAGGGTTAATTACAATATTCAGGATGGTGGCAAATAACCACGTATTTGGGTTTATTCAATTCAATCGTGTGCGATGGACAATGAAATTATCGCTAAATTACGATTATTAGGTTTCAAAACAAGGGTGTAACAATGGTTTTAGAAGTTGGAGGGTCTATGAGATTTCAAAGTGAAAGACATCATTGTGCAGAATAATATTAGGCCATTTTTCCTTTCTCCTTTTTTCTAAAAAAAAAATCTCAAATTAGTATTTTCGGTAGAAAAATTAAGACATCATCGATATGGTTTGCTATACCAAAACCGATCTTGTCTGGTGAAGTATAAGTGGGGGTGGCATAGAAGGGGAGTGTTTTGGGGTGGCAGAGTTGTGAGTTGGAGAGGTAAAGTGAGGGTGTCGTAAACAAAAACACAACTGGCCGGAATGCGGTCGGGGTGAACTAATTAAATCTGTTAGCCACCCAAAAAACTTCCCCTTGAAGGAGTTCGGGTCGCACTGATGAGAATTGAGTGAGAAGACATGACAGTTACTCACATCACCCTTCAAACAGAACCGATCTAATAATTGTATACTAAACTATTCTCATATTTACATTGCATAAAATAAATTTTGTGATATTGATATATAGTGTATAAATCATGTTTTTACAGTCATTTTTATTAAGAGATAGTTTGAACGGTACCTGCTCCATGATATGATAATTTATGTTAGTGATTAGAAATCGTGACCTCTTTAATTTAAAATAATGATTCGTTCTAGTTTTTGTGCTATACAAAAACTAGTAGTTAACATTTTTGCGTTTTAGCATTACCACTAAGTATTTCTCTATTCAATTGTAATCAAATTTACAGTACATCCTCACCACGCCCCCACTGGTTTCTAAATTTCTTCTTTAATCAAAAACATTTGAGTCAATTAATTTAATTTCAAGATTTTTGTTACTTTTAACTATAGCCAATATATGCCTACCTAACTGAACAACAAGGTACACAGTTTGGAACAATAATGTTTTATTATTTCTTAAAGGTAAAATATACAATTTTTCTTTAATTAAGCCGATTATGTTTGAAAAATTATAAACCGAAATATTTGGTTAGCCAAGGTTACTAGCGATGGCATGATTGTTTCTTTTTATTGGAAATAAAATATGCGTTAAAACACGTTTAAGTGGACCTCGGAAATCGAATTAATAATACCTAAGCTAAATATATGGGGCCTAGCCCTTTGGCTGTAGATGACGACGTAATAATTTAAAAAGTTAAACATTTAAGTGTTTTCAGGTAATAGAAACGGAGTTTCCGGCACGATTTATGATCTTCCATCGCCTCAAACGTGTCCTATTATTTAATATTTAAAGTATCCTAAAAGCACCGTACGACTGAAAACGTCACTAACACATGCAGCATCATAGAACGTTTTGAAGCTAAACTGGCGTTTAACGCGTTTAAACTGCACAAACGCTTCCGTTAACAGCAACTACAGTGACACGTGCTTGCTTGTAACCTCGTTCTCTCATTCGTTGTAGCAAATCCAAGCCACTGAGTCTACGAGTGTAATAGTAACTACAGTGACACGTGCTTGCTTGTAACCTCGTTCTCTCATTCGTTGGAGCAAATCCAAGCCACTGAATCTACGCGTGCAACAGTAACTACAGTGACACGTGCATGCATGTAACCTCGTTCTCTCATTCGTGAGCAAATCCAAGCCACTGAGTCTACGCGTGTAACAGTAACTACAGTGACACGTGCATGCATGTAACCTCGTTCTCTCATTCGTGAGCAAATCCAAGCCACTGATTCTACGCGTGTAACGGTAACTACAGTGACACGTGCTTGCCTGTAACCTCGTTGTCTCATTCGTTGTAGCAAATCCAAGCCACTGAGTCTACGCGTGTAACAAAGAAATCCAAAGAGACATGGTTCAGGTCACATCTATTTCTTTTTCCCTTTTTACACAAATTAATAATTTAAAAATTTAGAATAATCTCTTTTTATGTAGGTAAAACCCTTAGAGTTTCAATCCTATAACTTCTGAATATTGCTCCAAGATGTAAATTTATTATCAGATGTATTTGAATTATTTGTATTATACTTACACAAATTATTTGAATTAAAAAGAGTAGATTACACATGACCTCATGTTAGTTTGTAAGTGCCAACTTCCAGTTGGACATTGGTCAGGTCTTCATAGGTATTAATGAAACCCTTTAAAAATGTAGAAGTTTAACTATATCGTGTTTTTTACAATTGTTGAAATTTATGGGCTTGACAATGAGCATTGTATAAGCTTGATATTACTAATGAGTGTTACATCTGAGGAAGCAGCCAATATTACATGAGCTTGTAGGCACAAGCCGGATATCTTGGTACAGTATCCGATAATTGTGCGGTGAAGCAAGCAGCCTTCATAAATACAAATACCCGGATGTTCCGGCTTGGCTCCACGGTAAGCTGCTTCTCATCACATTTTTTAACTCCAAGGATTATGGGGGTTCGCAATTTATTAAAGGGCAGGGATTTTGCTATTATTCGATAATGTAATAATTTCGAAAATTACATTACCATTCAACGTGTTGACACTGCATTACTGAAAAAGTGGTCTTGTCAATACTAAATAAATTCAGTACGGTAGTAGTAATAATAAAATGTGCAGTCATTAAAAGTTGATAAATTCTAACATATGTTGGTTTTTTACTCTCAAATTTATATATATATATATATATATATATATATATATATATATATATACAGTACTATATATTACTTCGAAAGATGCTTTTAGACTGATTTTAACCGTAGACCTTACAGTATTTGGATGAAACTTCACTTTTACATAGTTAAAGTTAGTTGTGTGAAGTTACACGTCTATGCATGAGATTAGGCTGAGCGTCATTGAAGTCTGTCCCAGCTGTTATAAGCTGTCTGTTATAAGCTGGGACAATTCGTCTTTTCTCTGCTGTGAGGATTTAAAAACAAATTTTCTGTATTATTGACTGTGTGAGCACTACTTGAGCAATGAACGTATAAACTTGAAATTTTGCATGAAGCCTCAGCGAAGCTTATTACGTGGTTTGGTGTGTTTCTACCTTGCATATATTTGAGAAATACAAGGTTTAGTGACTTAATCACCGAAAAAATATAATTTTTGTAAGCGAGACGTGTTCTTTTTAAATTAAATGTTCCATACATATAAATTTCATGTTTTTTTAAAACCTATTTATATCAAATACTTATCATAAATGTTATGCATTCTACAAATTACCTCTCGTTTTAATAAATAATTTTTAGTGTTTTCTTGTGTGGTGTAGTGATATTATTGTATAAATATCATATCATTTATTAAATTTTATCTGAGTTATTATTCATAAATATTTTTGTAAAGTTCCGTTTATTTAAAATTTGATACCAGTATTGGTAAGTAAATACCAAGAATAGGTACATCATAAATACATCAGAATTTATTATTTACATGTGGTATAATTCTAAACAATAGTTCACTATTCATTCAGACGACTTAAAAGATTTTTAAGTACTAGTTTGTAAAATATAACTTTTATAATACATGTAAAACGGCCTAACGAATTATGATAATTTTTTATAATGAATACAATTCTAGATAATTATTTATGAAAATTGCGTTTTGGTGAACACCATTACTCTTTAAAAAACTCTAAAGGTATGGTATTTTATTCCACACTTACTGAAAACTGAGCCGTCTAGATCTAGTTTTTGAATTAAAAACATAGATATATACTAAATAATCCTTTTCTGTAAGAGTTTTCTTTAACAATTACCGATTTACTAATAAAACCTATCGCAATCGAATCCATTATTAATCCAATTTTTTACGTAAAATGGCGAGGAATCGGTTATTGTATTTCCAATTGTTCGTTTGATTTTGTCAACCCAAGTTACACCACACAAAGCCACGCATTTGCACTAATTGTTTAATGCTAAGCTTACCGTGTTCAGCATGGCTAATTGCCTGTTACACGTAGCCTGGTTTAGCCGTGCGTTGTACCTGGTTTACCATGCGTCACTTTTGTTGTATTGAATGAAATACGACTTTCATTTAAAACATTATTACGCGTTTATTCCCTATTGTTTGGTCCGAAATGTACTTTAAATGTTTCATTGTGAGCTGTTATACGATTTAATTGTTTTTTTTTTTACAAATGAGCAAGTTTTGTTACAATGAACATTGTAACTGGAATATGTTAAAATAGACTAAATCAATTATGTGTATTTTTAAGGATCTAATCCGGTTGTGTCGGTAAGTAGGTCAGCCATAATTAAGGAGCGTGAAGTTCTTCTTAAAATCTTGTTGTCTCTCTAAATGTCTGTCCGTCTGTCCAACAAACTCTGATAAACATTTCATCCTGAACTTAAACTTGGTACACAGGTCCGAGGAAGAACTCTATTGAACTTCGTGCTAAACGTTCATTGAGCAGCAAAACTTATATTTAAAACTACTTTATGAGTAACCATAATGGCAACAAAAGGACGCAGAATAAATAAAATTGTTTATTATAGTTTGAACGCATAGTACTGATGTATATCTGTAATGGAAAGTTTATACATGCTATAATAGTGAAATTACGGTAAAGTTTGAATATTTAGTTACATTACACTGTTTGTCGTGTAGTTGTATTTTTTTTTTTTTTTTTTTTTTTTTTTTTTTTTTTTTTTTGCAGTCTTCATGATTTGTATGTGGAGGTTTTTCTAATTGATTAACCTCTCAATTGAGTTAGTTGGGTTCCTATGTTCCTCCGAATTTGTCAATTTCTGTTCAAATTGTTCGTATTATTCTAATTTATTATAAGATATATAGAAAAATTCTCTGGAAAGAAACTTTAGGAGAGCTGATCAATATGAACTAATTATCGGATCGTAATGTAAACAGTTTAGTAAAGCCTCTGTATGGCCAGCAACTCGGTTATAAAGTTGGTAGAGATCAGGAGCTTTTGTGGGCCAAGATTAATGCTAGAACAAGACTAATGAATGTGTTCCTCTATTCAGGTGGTTCCTTCCTGATTTATCGTAACCCGTTATTCAACCGATGAGGTACAATTTGGAATTAAGTAAACTAATTGGATTTCAGGCACACCGTCTTAATTTTCTTTAATAATCTAATTTTATACTACTGCTTATGCTTAAGTTTACTGTACAATTATATATTATTTACAGCTTTTCGTTAATATTTACGATAACTTTAATTACCATACAGTTTCTATATGGGTTTAAAAAAATACGTAAATGTAAATGTGGTTTTCCGTCTTGTAGGATGGACTAATATTAAACCCATATTTTATAGCTTCTTGCTTCCCCCGTTTCCTTTTGAGCAGGGGTGGTTTTTGTTCACTTGGAAAAACACTTAATAGAGGCAGATCCCCCGTTTAGTGCATTTCTCCCGTGAAACACGCCTGCCATAACTCCGGGATCACTGACAGAGGGCGTCTCCGTCAGGGATGGGGCTGCAGGTGTGCCCAGATTGTTGGGGGAGCCTTGCTGACTGCATCGTCTTGACCTCCCCCAGGGACCTCTTGTGTCTTAATGGACTCCGAGAGGACAACTAAGTGTGCTGGTGATCAACAGAGGGCACACGTTTCGGTTTTGAAACGAAGATAAATAACTGTAATGACTTAAAACAATCCGAAACTGTGAGTATGTACATATTAAATTAAAAAAGACAGCTTAAAGTGGCCTTAGTTAAACACAAGGCGTAACATATGCGTAAAACAAAACATTATTATATCGCGTTTCATAAAATTTATCTCTGAATATACGGTTATGACAATCATTTGATAACAAATTGATATAATAACAATAATCAATTTATATGTCTTTTGATCGAAAAATGCTAATAAAGTATATAATATTATTAAATTATGCTGACACAAAAAACTATTAAAAACTCTCATTGAAGAAAACCCGTTCTCAAAAAACTACAGAGTGAGCGGGTATATTAGAAAGCTCATTATTATCAAGGTGATTTCTCTGAGCATGTTTTTGTACCAATGCCTTTAGCTTTCTGGTGTTTTAAGTTTTAGGTTTTTAATTTTTATGGTATAAGAAGGTAATAGTATCTGGGAAACTCTTGAAAAGTTTTAGGGTTTTAATTTTTATGGTATAAGAAGGTAATAGTATCTGGGAAACTCTTGAAAAGTTTTAGGGTTTTAATTTTTATGGTATAAGAAGGTAATAGTATCTGGGAAACTCTTGACAAGTTTTAGTCCATCATGTCCTTGACTGAATCATCATGTTCCCCTCCCAGTTTTCCCTCAGTTTTCCTAGCATCTATAATCGGTCTATTCTTAGTTACTATCACCCACCCATTACTTAATCTAACTTATATATATTACACGGGGTCATCCTAAAGTCAGTGGCCACCACTGTCATTTCTAGACCGTTTGACGAGTTAAAATAACTATAAATTTCATAACTCTACGATACGTGAAAACGCTGTAAGTATGCGGCGTGGTAATGGAAAACAGGCAAGAATAACAAATCCTGCTTTGGACAAATGCATTTCAATGGGTCTTACTGATAATGCGCCACGTTAGTGTGTGATGTGTGTCCCTTTTGGAAAAAAAAGTTGTAATACATTACTGCGTTAAATAGGGTTTGTTGAAAAAAAGTTCGTACATTTAACGCCCAGCCGACTTATGTAAACACAATTTCGCATAGTTAAGTTTAAATGTTAATAAAAAATTCGGAACCACGTTCTCTGTAAAAATGCACCTCACTAAGGACTAGGAATTCGACTTACTGACTAACTTCATCGTAAATCCTCGACAGGCGATTGCCGAAGTAATTGACCTACATGGAGTCTCAGCCACTAATGCACAGCGGTTACTGAAACGGCATGACTTTCATCCGTACAAGATTAAACTAATTAATGAGCTAAAGAAGGACAATTTCAATCGTTTTATACGTTTTTTTTAAAAAACGTTGAGGAGCTGTTCTTTTTGTGAGGCCATCTCAAGACCGTAATTTACATAACACCTCAAAATTACGAAAGTGAAAAAGCGTCCCCTGTTATTTTTTTGAAATTGTTAAGAGAAATTTTAAAGTTAGCTGTTTACTGCCAGGGAACAAACTAAGCCTTGTTTCACTACCATTTTTAAGATTAGTTTCAGGTTTTTTTTTCAAGTATTGGGGTTTAATTTTCTTTTTACAATTTATTTAAGCCAGAGTGGAGCGCAAAATGTGTTTCAGTAAAGTATATCTCTTACGTTTTCTATAAACTTGGGAGGTAAATATTTTACTATATTTTCACTTTTATTTATAATATATTTGTATTATTTTCTTATTGTTGTTTTTATATGTCATTTTTGTTTTCAAAAAAATGTTTCTAAGCGGTGGTATCATTATGTTCAGATGAAAGGAATACGTTCAATTCTCTGACGGGGTAAGGTGGCTTGGCCCTCGTACTTATTGAGTTGATACATTTTATTTGTGTAGAACTAAAAGTGTACCTTTTCAGCTTTGTTTTTGCTTACAAATATGTGTTTTTTCGCAAACGTGCTTAACGGTTACGTGAATAAAGAGGCATGGGTCCGGTCCGTTTTCGACCTTACCTTAAACGTGCAGGTTTTTTTAAATCTGGAAATTCGAGACAAATTGCCACATTTTCCCTTGTTTAATGCCGTTATCGTAGAAATGAATGTTTAATTAGTAAAATGATATCTAAATGGCTGAAGACCTTATTTCCACCATTTAGCGGTCACCATCTTGGAACGTTGACAGACAGTGATTTCCGGTTTGGGCCAAAATGTTTATATTTTTATACCTTTTCCAACAATTTCACATGTTGGGGTTGCAATTTGAAAGTTTGATATGCGAACATTCTTACGCAAAAAATAGGTCTTATTAATCTCCAGAGATGTCCATAGTTTTATTTAAATTGTTCAAACCGTTTAGAATTGAGGGGTGGCCACTGACCTGTTAATGACCTGGTATGTATTGTTTTTGAAATCTATTCTAAATCGATATTGCTATTGAAATATATGTGTATATATATATATATATGTGTGTGTGTGTGTGTGTGTGTGTGTGTGTGTGTGTGTGTGTGTGTGTGTGTGTGTGTGTGCGCGTGTGCGTGCGTGCGTGCGTGCGTGTGTGTGTTTGTCCATTACAAATGACCTTATACTAATGTGCATAGAATTATGTATGTATAGGGTTATCATTTAAAATAATATTACACGAGCAGTCATACTTTATAGACAACAAATGATAAAGCAGTTATACATTTTGAAATCATTTAGAAAGGTTAATCAGTCATTAGTCTTGACTCGTGGGTATCTTTATAAAGCCTTTTCTCCTTTTGTTCACTCGGAAGTCAGCTGTACGTCTTTTAAATAATTACTTTATACAGTACAGTTAAAATTTAAAGACAACAATAAGATTAAAGATTATGCTGCAAGAAACTGCATAGTTAAACCAGCAGGATAAAGAGAGAAAATGCTGATTATGGATTAAAATACCTTTCCTGATGGTTTAACTTTGAATTGTTTGAAAGGGAAGATATTACTGTACTTTGTTTATTTCAGACAATGGAAACGACGCACGAGCAGTGGCACGATGGTGATTTTATTTTAGGTAACATTTCCTGAGTTATGAATGTGAGCTAAGGAAAGTTATATCTAAAACTTTTAGTTCCAGTAAAGTAATACTTTATTAGGGGTTATACGTCATACTGCTGACTTTGTTAGCTCAATAAACCTGAGGAAGAAGAAGACGACGTGGTAGGGTACAGAATGTGATGTGGCATAATCATAAAGGCGTTGGTTAAAACAGTTAACTTGGCCTGGAAGGGAGGGTCTGTGTTATTACAACCAGGCACGACGGATTTATGATGTTTACTTTCGCTTTGCGGCGTAAAGGAGGCGTGAACGCCTAAAGTCACTCGAATATAAATCTCAAGAATATATTTGATTGCTTCCAACTTTCATTGAGAATACGAAACTTAATATTACAAACAGTTTGTTTGTTCTAATAACCAGTCTCTCACCTAGAGAGATGTGGATAGCATGTTATGTGCAGTGCACCTGTATCGTGCAGTCCTTCAGGTACTTGCTTGGGTTAATTTTACAAACTACTTTGTGTGTCGTAAAATGTCTTGGTTTTGGCGAGTTTATCACCAATCACCAAATACTGTTTATGCTTACTTAATTCTATGTATTGTATTTTTCAACTGTTGGATTAGACCCCATCACGATTGGACTTGAAGGATTAGATCCCAATCCCCAAAATGTAGTGTTCTATCCTTGTCTCAAATAACGATGCTAAATTATGTTTTCATTTCACTATAAGGGTTACTTTAAAGTAAAGAAGCTGTGCTTATGTGTTCTATTGTTTGAAATGCTGAACACTATTGGTGAAAATAGTAAAAAGCAAATCTGAGCGAAGCACACCGTAAAAGTTGGACAATAAGAACTAAATATCACGTGGAATTAGAATTAGGGCCGCGTCTTGATGTCACAAGGTAGTTTTTCAATCCCCAGCTCATATATAGTAGAATTTACATAATCAAACCACTCTACCTAATTAAACACATTATCCAATTATTGTACTGATTACGTAAATTGTAACTAACAAATAATGTGCAGGCACTGAAACACCAAATAATTAATAATAAGTTCTACGATTGACTAGAAACCCCTCCATTTGATCCTGGTGTTCAGTACAGTAGGATCACACTGGCAAGTCGCAGTCCTCGCAGTCTCGCTATTCCTCGTCAATAATGAACTCACGTTGTTTGGAGCCAACATGTTATGACCGTTCCACAGGTTGCACTTTATTTCTTATACTTCCCGACATCCGACCCTTGTTGAAGCCATTACCCAATTACCAGAGACTCCCTGGGGACCTCCACTGCGGTGTCAGGTGTCGCCGAGCTAATTACTGGTTACTGTCGGCACCGCCGTCCTACAAAGTGTCTCACGGGCACTCGCCTGGGAAAAACGCAGCCGGTTCAAGATATGTTTATAATTGCTCAGAATTCCGTCAGAGCAGACTTTTTTATCCCTAGTTAAAATGGATCTAGAAAAAAGTACTAACTCGCTATTAATATCATTCACTGCCATGGTTTTTCCAATTAAGGTCCAATTGAAATTCTTAATAACATTGCATAAATGGCGTAAAACATTATTTCTCTCATATATTTGTTAATACGAGTATAGTATTTATATAACTTATTACAGTACTTGGTGTATAATACTCTCATTACCTAACTAACAGATTCATTCTTTTTTTTGCGTTCTTTGATGTTGGACAGCCATCCTCAGTGCCCCATCCCATACAACTTCATTCCCAATTAACAGCTAAACCACAGACTTGGCCATGCAGCGTAGTCTGAGCACAATGGTTTAAAACCTGTCATTAAATTAATTTCACTAAGGAATGTACCAGAACATTTCTTTCTTTTACTATGTTGACAAATTTGTTTTACACCACATGCAGCAGTAACCTTGGTCTTAAATACAGTCCGATGGATATATTCCTCCACTGAAAAACACCATATAAATCGTAACAATAAGTACTAAATAAGTATCAATCGGGAGATCCACTGATGGTTATCTAAATAATTACCATCCGCATTACCAGCCGTGCTAACAGAATCACATCGCTACCAGCCAGTTCAGGAATCCAGCCAGTTTTTAAATGCCTTGACGCCCAAGCGGACTAGTCTAAGAACTGACTTATCAGAGTAGACGTTGTCTTAGTACGAATCCTTCTAAATCACAATATAAGATGTCTAAAGCTATTCTTTCCGTTGAAGTCCCGGGAGTACTCAGTGTTTCCATTCAACTCAAAATAAGAGAATAATGCCATCTCGAGTGTATGTCAAATCATCTACAAAGAACTTTAGAGGAATCAAGGGTTATGAATGGGTGTTACTGCTACTTACTTGCTTACTTACATTGTGATATGGCATTTTAACGGTGGCTGAAGGACAGCAGATAAACAAACACTAACATGCCTCAATAATCCATTCTTTCTCAGAATACAGTCCGAAAAACAACAAGACTTCTAAAACGCATAACTATTTTGAAATGTTGCATGAACTTAATAAGGCTTTCCCCCTTACACTGAAAGTAATTTCTCTTATATCGTAATAGGCTTCTCATTCCTTTGTATGTATATTTTCCGCATGAGAACAACAAGGCAAACTCAACTATTGCACTGGAAAGATGTTAAACAGAAAATAAATTAAAAGAACAAGAAAGAGACGCTTTTGGACCGAAGTAGATTTCAGACAGCTACATACGTTAAAAGTTTTTTTCAATCGGGTCAATAAGGTAAAGTCGACTGTGGCACCGGAAATATCTTGGACCTTCCGTGTATAACAAGGCTAGAAGTGAAAGCATTTATGATCGAAATAGGTATCCGAAACCTATGTATTTGTATTTTCTTGGTCGGGGCAACAAGGCAAACTCAGCTGTGGTATCTGAAATACAATTAATTAGAAGCAGAAATGCTCTTACACTTGCAAAACATGATATAAGAGTCAGGTTAAACTCTGATCCTCGTAACTATGAACATTGTAATACTATGTGTCTGATGTATGCTTACATACCTTTGAAAATTATATATGACTCCATAAGTGCTTTTACCAAATAGCAGGCTTCTATTTTGAAAATTACGTGCAAAGCCGCGGATAACAGCTAGTCTAATCATAATTTCGATATAAATTTTTGATATAAACCATAGATTATTTCTTTTCTGACAAAATAGCTTTTGCTCTATAAAATTACCACCTTAATTACACAAATTTAAAGAACACCGGTTTATTATATTACGTAACGTTTATTATTAAAATCCACTCAAAATTTCCAGCGAACAATGGACGCAACGTCCCTCCTTATCCAAGTTAACATCGGTTGTACATTTATTGTTTCTATTGAATCAGGAAAATTCTCATACAATAGTTAACTCAGGAAACTGAAACCAATATTTTACTGGGCGATTGTTCGCAGGAAGGTAAAATATTTACTGCCGGATCTAGTGTAGGGAGTGTGGGGGAGGTCTGGGCTAGTTCCTTAGGGAGCAGTTTGCTGGCAACTTTTAGTTCCGGTGCATATATCATGTGTACTCTCTTACTCTACGTAGCCTATTGGCCGTGGCCGTCTGAGCGCGTGAAAGATTGTGATTCTCTTTTTTAACGCAAATATAGAGTTTTTGTAGGTTTTATTGTATTAGCAACAGGTGCTGGGATCATGGAGTAGCCTATTCTAAATAATTATACAATACTTGTTTATTAGTGAATTTATTCAATGAAAAAAATATTTGATCTCTGAATCGCAATTTCTTACAAGCAAAAACAGTACATTACATGAAAGAATAAATAGCACTACAGCTGGAACACGTGATAAATCAAAAGGGGAGTGTTTATTAAAAGCTACATTTCTACACGGGTCTCTCCCTTCTCGACTGTAGTTATAAGATTTTGCTCACTTGGAAAAACACTTAATCGAGGAGGCTCTCCCCCTTTCCACCGGATTACCCTGACTATGTTCAGACATAACTCACGTCCCTTTGCGGGGTCCACCGTCCAAGGGCTAACCTACTGCACAGATTTACTATTTAATCTATTACTCACTAGAATCTGTGTAAATATTTAGATGTTACATACAGTACACTTTTCAAACAAGTGTTGTTTGTTGAAGACCATGCATTTGTGCTTCATGAAGAAAAATCTGTTGAAAATGTACACATACAATTCTCAAATGAACAATTAATTACTTGTTGAAGACCATGCATTTGTGCTTCATTACGAAAACTCTGTTGAAAATGTACACATGCAATTCTCAAATGAACAATTAATTACCCCTTAAGCCTCAACTGGGCTAATGGCGTGCAAATGGTGTGCCAATCAATACATTTTTTCTACATACATTATAGGCAATGTATTTAAATGGGTTTACGACATAAAAGGGGTTAAACTAACCATTATACCTCAATGTGATGTGAGTGCATTTACGTATTTATGTCTTTGAAATTTCAAACAATGTTACCATTTTGTAAGGTTAACCTTTGAGCACAGTACTAAATGTTGGGTGTAAGTGTATTACAGCACAACAACAAAGCACCGCTCTCATACAGATGAAGCAAGCCACCATATAATAATACGGATTTCCCTGATTTATAAATAGAGTGTCTCTCAAAGCCTTCCCTTCTTTTTGGTGAGTAACAAAAGTAAACAACATAAATATTCTCGGTTGACGCCTGATTATACAAAGAGTGCTACTCGCTATTCTGAGGCCAGGATGATACGCCTAACCGACAGTTTTATGATCCACCGAAAGCGGTCTCTTTTCATAACATAACACCTGGCCTAAAACTGCTCCGGAAGTTTGTTGCGGTTAAGAGGATTATTAAGTTTACATAACTGGGGTAAACCATATTCCATCCAGGTCGATGAGAATAATAAAACAGACTTTAACAGAATGCCTCACCGGAAATTAACCATACGTCATAAAAGCTTTACCGGCCTTTTTGTTATGTTAAGATACGCTGTTAAGATCCTCAGCGTCTATTGCATGAAGTGCTAACCTTGAATTTTAAATAAAACCCATTGAGGGACAAATTTATTAAAGTAGAGATTTAAAATTTTACTGAGATTTTTATTTAATAAAAATGCAATATTTATTAAACTATGATATATTGTTTATTGTCGTGGTGAAATTAATATAACCTATTTTGGTATCAAAGCAGGTAGTATATTATTTACCTAAATCAGCAGGTACCAACAACAATAATTCTTTCATAAATTATCTCTAATAAGTCAATATACTTTTCAATCGCCTTCTAATTTCCAAAGGGACAAAAAATTCAATCCAGTTACTATACTAAACGAGATTTGAAGAAAAATAAATAAGAGATAATGGAATTGTGGAATCTACACCACAATTACGACATCATACACTAAATATAACGTAACGCGTACATTCAAATCAGCCAGTTTTGTAATGTTTATTTCCAGAAGGAAATATTATGGGACCAAAAGGACTATTAAAAGATTGATTTCGATGATGGTGAATATCCGTTCATGACATTCCTCTGGATTCAACGTATGTTACTTATGTAGCGAAATTTTTTTTAAAACATTATAAACATGCTGTTAAATTAATAAGGAAAATAATGAATAAATTATTAGTTACGTAACTAGTGACTATATAACTAGGTAACATCAGGATGGAAGATCCTTTAAGGCTTCTAACATCTCCGGATTGTTGTAGGGCAGGCAACGCGTTAGTTAAAACAGTTTCTTAGTCTGAATAGGTTGAGAAGTAAACTTTTCGGCTCAGAATATTCTCTTTCAGGACTGGGGAGACTGTGCTTGAAGTATCTGCGGAAGAAGTGGTCTACAAGAGGACTTTAAAAATTGACAGTTTTGAATTCAAAAAAGTCCAAATGTCGAAAACACATACTGGATGGAATGCACTTCCGATGGAATGTCGGCTTCGGATTATGATTTCCCTCACTCGAATAGAATATTTCCTTAGAAGAATACGAACTGCAAAGAGGAGTTCACATTTAGATTTCTAAATCCGGTACCGTGCCGTTTGTCATATACCAGAGGATAGTGGTAACTCTCTGTTTATATAGTTTTTTCCGTTGTATATGATAAAGTAGCGCAGAATGTTGTCTCCAGCTGTGAGGTGTATAGGTTTACTCCAGAGGAATCACTACTAGCGTTCTCCTAGGGATTTGTAGCTGGAGCAAGGTGACCAGCAATACTATAGGAGCTCTGCGGCATCGGTACTCCTGCAATTTGTTCTACTCGTGGGCGTTGGGAACATATATCAGTCTCCCTTATTATCCCTTTTCTTTTTATTCAACTTAGTGTTAATGTTGCTGGGAATACCAAAAGACAGCTGTGGAATATTTTTTTCATAAATCTGCAGAGCCGTGAAACTAATTTTAAAATGATGTGTAACAGTAACAGTTGGACGTATATTACACATAAATTTAATAAAATTAATTTACAGTGATTTGAAAATTAACATCTTGAAAGCTGGAGGGCTGAAAACAAAACGATATGACACCGGTGCTCAAGTACGTCGTCTCGGAATGGAGGAACCGATGTCAATAGTTACGCGGATGGTTGAACAATCAGTTCCAGTTTTAGTCACAAACGGGGACGGTAACCGTATAGCCAGTATGGAACCAGATCTCGCCACTGCTAGTTACTCAGCACTTAATTATTATTCTATGAAACCAATCGTGAGTTATAAAACACCAGTTAGATACTTATCATTATAAATAAATTATATATATATATATATATATATATATATACTATATATATACATACATATATAAGTATATGCTTACCAAAATTTATCTTCTTCCTCTATTTGGGAGCTTTTTTGCATGGCAATTAAGAGATGTAAATATACATCAAAGCGAAAATTAACAAAATTAAACTTAAAATTCTTACAAACTCTGTACAAATTCATATGTACGTAAGAATTATCTCACCGCCCATGTTGTTTGAAGAAGAACAATATTCTCCATACCCTTGCCCTTTGTACCGCCGACAATATTTTATAGGCCCAAAATGTTATAAGCATTTTGATTATCGACATATTTTTCTACATGATTTAAGATGCTGCTAAACACAATGAATTCAACATAAAAGGAAATTCTTAAAATAAAGAAACCCTAGGAGCAACTGAAAACATACAGCCTTTTGTCTCAGAGTTTCAAACGATTAGAAGCTCATCGGGATGGAAACGAAGTAAAGCTATCTATAGAACCTAGGCTGACTGGGCAAAGTCTAAACTAGATTCCAACCCGGTGGGTCCATGTTAGTGTGTTTCCTTCCCCTTTATAAATAAATTTAATGTTTGTGTTCAGTGTTTTCACGTTTCGATGAGTTTTACAGCCTCGTCCCGAGTGATGTGTTAGTCAACACTTGTTTTAGCGCTCTAATAAAATAAACCTTGGTAGAAAACAGTTAGATTACTATTGGAAGTTTAACAAGCCAAAAGATTCGATCTTTTACAGCACTTTTTAAACTGCCAAACTCAAACGATGAATAAAACAACTAGATACATAGTGGTGTAGGGTCTAGTAATGACAAATAGGATGGAAACTTACTAGTTGAAAGATAACAGGCAAAGAAATTACTTTATATGGATTTAGTATTTTTTGTCGTTAAAATATAATAAAATAAAATTTGTCTGAGACGTGTTTTCAATATATCCCGAGTTTTAACAAACGATTTTGTTGAATTGTTTTGAGCCTCTTTCTCTTTCAGCGATTTCCATTGCCTCAGCTAATCAAGGTTTAAAAT
Source organism: Homalodisca vitripennis (assembly GCF_021130785.1). NCBI lineage: Eukaryota > Metazoa > Arthropoda > Insecta > Hemiptera > Cicadellidae > Homalodisca > Homalodisca vitripennis. The sequence continues at coordinate 176,802,922 of NC_060210.1, forward strand.
TTAGTTTAAAACATCACGATCAGAAAAGATATATATATATATATATATATATATATATATATCAGGTAATATATATATATATTAATATATATATATATATATATATATATATATATGATCTTTCAAATTCCTTTAGACAGGACTTATCAGTTCCGAAACCCCTTCTCTATTGCTGTTACAACTCCAGCCATCCGGGGTAGGGGTAGGCTCCTATTTTCATTTCATTAGTTTTTTAATTCTTAATATATACTGAATTTTTATAATACTCTTAGGCCAAATCTGTTAATTTGAAACCTATTTAACTGGTATAAGTAAAGAATTGCCTTTAATAATCGCTAATAATTAATCCTGCAATAGGTCAGGTAAAATAGTTTTGAACACTGGGCATGATTTCTATCGAGTTCAGCGGGATCAGAAGAAAACTGAGAAAGGCAATCATGCACGGTTTCAGCACAACAAATACTTACAATTGTTATATGAGGTACTCCATTACTAGGCTACGGCCTTATTTGCATGGTTACAGTCTCTACAACTCCTCTTCTGGTATGAAATCGGATCTAGGCCTTTATTACTATGGTTCTTAATAACAACGATTTACACTGTTATATTGTCCTCCCTGAGCTTCGTGATACACCACAAGATAATGCTATCCGAAGCTACTTAGCTATCTTTGTCTGCAGCTGCCAATTGGTTTCTCCATATCTGACTTAATTAAACATCATCTCTCTGCACGTTATCATAGAATTTACCCCCTGAATTCTCTCATGGGAATTATGGTGTGAATTTAATTTTGTTGCCATGACTACGTTAGTTTTACCATCTCTAGTTCAGAGCGTTGTCGACCTCCCGTCTTTCCTCACATGTGCGTTTTACAAAATAGTTTTGGTTCGTGCATCATTAGGCATCTCGGTTATGAAACGCACCATCCGACACATGAGAAGCTGTAAGGGTGCGGTCCCAAGTATCAGGGCCATGTTTTGGGTGGTCGACGATCCTTGAAATACAAGACTCAGTGACTTGAGCGATCGGGTCCAGGGTGGCAAGCGAAGCGAGGGAGGCTTTTCTTTAACCTTTTAGACCTCACAGCCTCCAGCCTACAGGTGTTTAGCCGCCATCTTCACGTAAAAATGACACTGTAACTGCAACAAGATTTGATATTTTCACACAAATCAGATGATTGTAGATTGATGAAAGACAAGAAGAAGACTGGACTCTGGTTATTAAAAACTGCACTACAAAACGACATTTAAAAATACCATATATACTTTTTAATACAATTTTAAATTTTAAACTATTTATAAATAAATATATGAACTATACTTTTATTTAAGCAATTTGCATAATGTACTATATTACAAAAACATTAAATTTATGAAATGAAATTAAATTTTTGTTGATATTAGTTGGCATTTAAAAGTATTTACAATCTTATTAAAGATGGATGATTATTTCGCTACACTACTGAGGTAATGTATAGGAACACAAGCATTGCTCATGTTCATTGAAAGGAGATTCCATGTAACACCATGCCAGGGGGAGGTACTGGTGTTAATTAGTTTGTCCAAGTCGAGCTAATGAGGGACACTCCCCATTAGAGTGTTGAGATTGATCGACAGAGGGCTGTGGTCCCACCGCAGCGGCACCCGCGTCCTCATGTCCTAGCGTGTCGTGTCGTGACGGCTTCATATCGCCTGACTTGGTCGATCAGGCAAACTGGTGCCAATTTCCAGGGATATGAACCCAACACACCCCTTCCTCTAGATTCCATCTTGCCAAATAAGCTACCTTAGTGCTTCAATTTGTTTTCCCGATTCAAGTGAGTACAATTCTTTTTTTATTGGACACCGTTTGTTGAGTGAAATAGAACGAAACTTATACCATATAAGTGTAAGTAATTATAAAAAGTATTGGCAGAGACATATACGATTTATTTACTTTACTCTACGTAATATCGGTGGTATTATTCACAAATATTTGCAGATAAACAAATGTACACGTAGCTTTTAATATTTTGTCTAGTACACAGATGTTGTTCTAAATTTGTAGACGGCTAATTATTACTAGATTTTGCTAGTACTGTACTATATGTAACTGCAGAATAATTTTAAAGTGCTTTAAACATGTTAACGAATTCTATATAAGGAATCAACAGTAGGATAATTACTTAGACGCAGTAATTATATGCACTGGATTTAACACGGTATTATTGATAAGTTTAAGTGATTGATTTGATTGACACAAGAGAAACTCTTAATAATTATTATTGTTCAAGTAAACTTTGAACATGACTAGTATTAAGGCTTCATAATGGGTATGACCCATGCTGCATACTAAGATAGCTATTGGAGAGCATATTCGTGTGGTTTATGTCAAAGCACGTGGAAGACAATATAAAAGTCGAGATTATTGCTATCAGGAACCGTAACAATAAAGGCCTACACATCTATCTATTTTACTACTTCTTTCTACCAAGAAAATTTAAATGTCAATTGTGAATTTTTGTGTGAAAATAAAGTCAAAACAAATCCAGAATGTTCTCATTTATTGTTATTTTACAGCTACAAAAGTCGGTCCAAACATTAGAGTCTATTTGTTGCATGAGATAATGATGTATTGTTTCCGGTCCATCCTGCCAGTATTTCCTGGATAAATTCTTATTTTAACAGGAACAAAAATAAACAAGTACGTAAATTGTATTTATAGTATTGATATATTTATTTATTTTACTATAGCCCTTAAATATCTAACTGGAACTATGTCAAATAAGCGATACGGGCTTTCCAGATGCCGGTGCGGAATAAGCACAACTATCGCCTACTTATCCTAGGAAACTAGCGTTTTAAGGCACACTGACAATTAATGAAATAGTCGTATGCCTTACCTTTATCAGAACAAGTGAGCCCTAAATACCGCTTATACCATATACTTCTGTGTATAAGCGGACATAAGAAAACTACTCCCTTAGCAGCTATTACAGCCAAGGCTTCCATAAACAGTGAATGTTGCAGGAGCAATTTCAGAATAACAATGTGGTCTGTGAGCTAATCGTTCCTTGTCTGAGAATGGAAACCACTGGCTCGTCATGGCATCCACGCAAAATAGCTTAAATCTTGCTAGATGGACTTGCATCTTACGCGAACCATTAGTGCGTCTCTGCCCACCTTATGAGGACACTTGCAGTCATTTCAGGAGCAAGCAATAATTGACGTGCACCAAAGACAATAGGCAGAGCTCTCTGGCGTTCTTGGAACGGAACTGTGGAATGCTACGTACGGACGACTTATAGGAATACATAGAGAGTGCTTCCTCGTATATGATACGTTGATTACATTACAATTGTTATTACTAAAGGGGCGTAGCCATAATTTTCAAACATTCCTGTAGAGCCTAAACGTAAGTCGATAACATAGACTGAATGGTCGTAAGAGACAACCAAACAACATTGTTCTCGTGTCAACAGTAGTTGACGTTGGTCAGTGCATTCAGCCCGTGCGTCACTTATAGTTGACGTCGGTCTATGGAGAGAGTTTGGCGCTTCAACTATGTTTGACGGATCGGACGAATTGGACTATCTCAATTCATATTGGTTTCGTTCAAACTCGTTCAAGTCAGCTGTGTTCCTGGTAATACATCCAATGTAACTTAATGCGTGAATGTTGATTTCAATGTACAGTTTCACGTCTCTATAGCATTACATGTATTTGATCAATAAGCCATAATGTTAGGTCTATGATATTAAAAAAAAATCTTTGTTGTTAAGAGAAAAAAAAAACAATATTAATAAACGAATCGATATCACAAACACTCTTCATTAGCTTTTACATTGAATATTATTCTAGAAAAAAAAAATTATATAGGAGGAATAGATTCATGTTTTATCAATACCCTCTGGTTGCTAAGATTTCAAATTTAGCTCATGTAAGATATCGACATTCCTTGAATGTAGTACATTAAAATTAGTTAAAATAAATAAGTTACATTATAAATGGAAACTTCCTTTTAGGTTGAAGCAATTTCAGAATGATTTTGGTTATGTTGAAGTGCACAAAGAGGGAATGGTTTCTCAAAATCACATCGGTAAATAATATCAAACAAACTATTAGTTATTCTACTTACTCAAAAGATTGATTGGTTTTACAATATCACTTTTGGCCATATTACAAATATTGGTCCTTTTGGGCTGAGAAGGCCACTACAGATAAAAAGTTTCTAGGTATGCACTTGTATTCCACTTCGGGTGTACGTGATAGAGTGAAAAATCATCCCGGCTGTGCCTTACTCTTCAATACATCGGTGCTGCCTCCTCAATGTTTTGTCAAACAACTTCTTAGATAATGTGTGGACAAACTTTCGTGAATGTACAGACAATACACAAAGACAAGAATTTTCCAACTGTCCTGATTTACTAATAGTATTTATGATTGGTTTAATTCCCTTAATTTGTAACTTCGGCATTCGTCTTCCGTAGGAATGAATATCTGTAAACCTGGTACTGTACAAAACATGTTCGTGACTCCCAGTCAATGTTCACTGTACTATTCTATTAATTTGGCTCAGTCCAGGATCTAAATCGAAGTCTAGGGATTATATCAGTATTTATATACTTAATCAGTATCGTATACCTCATTAGTGAAAAAATGGATGCTTATTTCCCTCGACGATTTACTGTCATTAATAATTGCATTTAGTGTCTGGTGTATTGTTTTGTTGTTCACGGACTCATTACGGCCCCTTTTATGCTCAAATTTTAGTCACGTAGCATATGCTTTGTTGAATGATGGTAATGCCCAGTATCTCCTATTTTGTTCCTTTAGCTACCGTAAGTATGCCGTCCCACAATGTCTAAGGAAACCACATTCAAGTACCCTACATGTACTCGTTCACAATTTTGTTAATTATGTAAAAACCACGAAAAATTAATTGGTTTGAATTCAGCACTGCTACCATCTATAATAAAAGTTAAATAGTTGTATTGCTAATTTAATAAATGCATCACACAATTAACGCTGATATTTATTCATGTAAATACAAATAATTATGGCATTGCGTGTCTGTAAAAAAACCATGCATATCTTTCCAGTAACATATTTTTCTAACATAATGTTTTAAGTATTTACGAGGGGTATTTTAGAATTAAAACATAACGTGAACGTTTTTTATATAATATATAATGTATATATATATATATATATATATATATATATATATATATATATATATATATATATGGTAATCCTACTTTTGTTGTAAGATATTCTCTTAGTGTACAAAATAAAATGACAATGGTATTGAAACTAAAAAATACGTGAGGGACAAAACCATAAATCACGACAGTGTCACTCCGAGTGCACCATATCTCACTGGCAGGGCGGCAGCGAAATCAATAACACGACTATACACATAAACATCGGAGCGACAAGATCACGCTGGGCAGGCCTAAACATGAGAAATGACTTGTCTCAATATTAAATTTTGCCAACAACAAATGTCAAGCAGTGCCAATAAAAATGACAAATTTAGAGCCCGTTTATCGGACGGCAAAACAGACTGTTGCCGAAAGCAATGACGCCACTTGCGCGACCGACCCGACGATCAGTCCTTCGTGATTGGTCCAATTCTCGTATATTGTCTCAGTCACTCTATCAGATATCACGCTACCTTTAATCTTTACCCCTTTATCCAAGATGGCTCGTTATATTTAACAATATTAATGACCTGGTTCATCTTTCAGGAGCGGCATAGGAACTGAATAATTAAAAAAAAAAGTTTTCATTGACTTTAAATTTAGCATGAGCGTAGCATTTTTTATGTTTTCACTAATTTGAAAATGATCTGAATAACGAGGTGAGCATATTTAAATTAACTAAAGCTAAAACAATACAAAAGCATTACAATTTAAAAATTTGTAATTTATGAAAATATTAAAAAATAATTAAAGTTAGTGAATTAACATCAAAAACAACAATAGTTTCCCATCAGCTGTTATGTAGAATACTTATTATTCATGACAAAAACCCAAATTTAAAAAGAAGTCACTTTATATTGAGACCATCTGCTTGCTAAAAGTTTAAAAGTAGTTGACATGTAATTTCTACATTCCTTAAATTTATGAAATTTAAATTAAGTTGCGATTTGGTTCTAAATCATAATTACTTTTAGGTTGAAGTAATTTTTGAATTCTTTTTGGTTATATTTAATTAAATCTGCAATAACTCTATGGTTTTACACTTCGGGTATAATACAGTAGATATATTTTCCTAATCTACGACTGTGTCACTGTCTTTAATAGCCATATATTGGTACTAAATCTCTTCACTATACGTCAAATGGCTTTTAAGATGTTTGGAAAAACTATTCAGGCATACATATGAACATGCAATTACATGTATTTATAAGGTACCCCGATTTACAAATACTGTTTATACATTTCACTAAAAGGAAATGTATGCCTATTGTGCTAACCACCTGGCTCGCTGCCTTTGTCTGTATGTACCCATGTTATTCATTTATCGAAGGTATACACAACTGTAAACCCAATACAGGTCAGAATATGCTCTTGTTCACAACCCCTGTTCATGTTATTTTCTTACTTTATTGTTTCAGTGTAGGATTTACATCAAAATGTTTGTACCTAATCAGTATCGCATCCAATACTGTGTAATGTTTCTGTCATAAACATTCCATATAGTATCTAGTATTGCTTTGTGATTTCATTTGTTTTGTTACGAACACACTACGCTCACTTCTTTATTCCAGATTGTAGTCACGGAGGGAATGGTTCGTTGAATCATGTTAGTAGCCGGTTCCTCCGCTTTTTGTTCTTGCAGCTACTGTACACATGCTGGCAACAACGTCAAATGAAACCAATTAGAAGAGCATTGCATGTACGCATTCATGGCAGTCAGAAATACTGCCTATCTTTAACGTAAATAAATATTGCTTTTAATAATGTTTTCGGTGATATTTCGGAATAACAATATGCCTATGTTGTATTTTATTTTATTTTATTCACCAACGGCATACACCATTTTATAATATTACAAAAATAAAGATGGCCAACAAGCGTAACAAGATTAAAAATAGTATTAATAATTAAATTATGAATAAATTATGTGAGACAACTATTATATAATAATGGAGTTCATACAAAGAAAGCAAGCAACAACTACTATACTATGCAAGCGAAAACAAGAATTTAAATGTAAAATCATTAGAAAAATAACTTTAGAAAAAATAACAATATAAAAATAAGCAGAGAAAACAAGCAAATAACTGTAATAAAATATGTAAATATTAACAGAAATATATATATATATATATATATATATATATATATATATATATATATATATAAAATAACAATGTAACGATATAACAATAGACAAAGATAACAAGGAATAAATATGTATGACAATAACAACGTAAACCAAATGACAAGCTAACAGACAAGCTAACAACAAAATAAATTATAAAAGTAGCACATTGGAGGATGAAGCAACACTGATCAGGCTTTCATCAGCAGCAGCACGCCGACCCGCACCCAGGGCTGCAACGAAGATGTCGACTGAAGAGCCAATGTCGTTCCCGAAACGCATGAGTCTAAGTATGGGACTAAAATCGAAGATAGTTGGTCCCAGCATGATCAGGCTCGAACAGGCGCTGATGTCTGGTGGATCTGACAGGAACGCGGAAGTTTGATTGACTCCAGCAAGAACGGGCTGCTGACTTGGTTATTGAGGAGCTTGGAAAGGAAGATACAATCAGCCACCCTCCTTCTGCGCTCAAGACTCAGAAGACCATAAGCAGCTGACACCCTCATTGACTGGAACTTCACGAAAGTCAAATCCCGCACAACATCCCAGGAACCTGATGAAACGTCTTTGCACCGACTGGAGATGATGAATCGTGCAGAGCTGATGTGGAGACCAAACTACAGAGGCATACTCAAGTAACTAGCGGACAAGGGACTTGTAGAGAATCGTAGAGGCATGGGTAATTCAAGCCATGTTTTGAAGAACGGAGGACCAAATCAAGCATACGAGAGGCTCTGGCGCAGATTTTACTGATGTGGGGACCAAACTCAAAAGAAGAGTCAATAAGAACACCAAGGTCCTTGATGGTATTGCATCTCTCCACCCGGTCGCCATCGAGAAAGTATTCGGCTACCACTGGATTTAATTTCCTATTGAACGTTATCAACTTGGTCTTGGAAGGATTCACAGTCATATCATTCACACGACACCAGTCAAAAACCTCGTCAAGAGCATCCTGCAGAGACTGGCAATCATTCTGAGATGCAACCTCCACGAACAGCTTGATGTCGTCCGCAAAGAGAAGAAAGGGAACCTTGATGGCATGCTTAATATCATTGATAAAGATTGAAAACAAGAATGGTCCAAGGTGAGACCCCTGTGGAACACCAGAACTTGCAGTAAAGCTTAGTTGAGACGCCAGAACCAAAGCGTACGGGAAGTTGACGATCGGTAAGATAGCTGCTGAACCATTGCAACATTGTGCCAGGAAAACCCGTAACCCTGTAGCTTCGCAAGAAGATGGCGATGGTTGATCTTATCAAATGCCTTACTAAAGTCTATTATAAATGGTATCAACTTGATTTCTGCGGCTGAAGGCCTCCATCACCATGTACTGGAGTGCTAGAAGGTTTGTCACGGTGGAGCGACCGGAGGTGAAACCGTGTTGCTCATCAATAATAACTTGCTTAAATAGAGGCTGAACCATATCTAAAACGAGGCTCTCAAAAACCTTACTAAGGACGGATTGTATGACTATGGGCCTGTAATTGGGTAACATCACGACTATCACCAGATTTGAATATTGGGACTACAAATCCAACTTTTCAATGTTGAGGGGAAGAGATACCAGTAGATAGGCTGAGATTGAAACAATTCTTACCTCTACGTAATTGTACGTGCTAAATGTCGTTCAAATATCTCCTCTAGATTTGGTGTGATTAAATATCAAACAAACTAATATCTTCAAAACCTTCCCCATTTATAATATTAATAAAATTTAGCTCCAGTCAGTGACGGTTCAATAAAAATACCAATCAGCCCTCTTGATTAAATTGGATTTGGACAACTTTGACCAAATACTCTTTGTTTGACATAAAAAAATATTTTTTATGATTGTATATAAACAGGTAAAGAAGCGGTCAGAGATTTAATGGCCCCCCCCCCCACCCCCCCCCCCCCCCACCCCCCCCCCCCCCCACCCCCCCCCCCCCCCACCCCCCCCCCCCCCCACCCCCCCCCCCCCCCACCCCCCCCATCACCGGAAAACCTCGGAAAAGAAAATGTTCATTAACCACAAACTGTTTGGTGGTCTGTTAAAAGTACATTGAATTCTCGTACATATAAAAACATCTTCATTTGGTATTAGTTAGTCATGACTTGCCTCGTATGTCATTCAATGCTCAGATTTTTTTATTCAGGTATTGTATGCAGTGTAAAATACTAGTAAATACAGTTATTCACTGGAGTTTATGATGTTAATATTACTTGATTTAATGAAACCTGTATTTGTAGATTCAAGTCCACGTGCAATTTCCAAAAATTGATTATTCTCATTTAGATTTAATATTTTCTTTATGATACAACTTAAAATTGTCTTAGGAAGATTTTATGATCCCAACGGACTACCATGCCTATATAACTTATATTAAATTTGGATGATTTAGTTAAAAAAAGCAATACAATCCGTACGATGTAGTTGATGGCGGCCACTGTCCCATCAGTGGTGTCAGCTGTAAATCACCCTGACGGTCTTCGGCCTCTTCAGCCATATATTTTATCCTTGTTTTACATCCATTACGTCAGGTCCACTATAGGGGCACCAAAAACCAACAGTCTAGACACATAAGTGCGGCCGGGTGCGCGGTTTATAGGTCCTAAACAATATTTGTCCGCGTCATTCTGTGGATAGGGCCACCCCCGATAGGTGTAGGGACACGGTGATAAATCTCGGCTGCAGCGGGGTTCCTGTTTACGGTCCGGGACCTGGGCCCACCATTGTGTGGGGAAGATACCATCTCGGCAGATGCAGGTCCGATCGTCCGCGAGATAGAGATTGACCCTCCTTAACATAAATTGTCAAGATTATAATACCTCCGGCCGATGTCATTTGTGCATTAAGGTGTTCGAAGGCCATCTGCCAATCAATGCCAAGATTATCTCTTCTGCCTGATCATTATCGCCCACGGACGTCTTTCTTGTCAAGTTCACAACACGATGAGTAAGTCCAGGTGGTGAGGACTTTCACAATACATTAGTGGGTTTGCGGTCTTTCAAGAGAGTCCATAAATGTAAAAAAATTTGGTTAACTTACAAATGCCTTACTCAAAGTAATACTTTACTAAAAAACCAAATAACTAGTATAGCAGTCACGTCCATAACATTAAAAGATTAATTTAATAAAATTAAGAATAACTGTAAAAGTACTAGCTAATTAATTCAACTTATTTATTTGACGAAGGAAAATATCTGAAAGGATATTGTAGAATTACGCGATTCTGTTTTAAAGATAATTATTTTGTCAGATGATCTGATTTGAGTCTGATTTTTAATTTTAAAGACGTACTCGACTTCAGTGGAGTAAGTTTGCGTGAAAGTGTATGGCAAGTTGAACATTAAAAATTATTAAAATAATGATACCAGATATTAAAATTGCTGTAATATGAATCTTGTTCATCGAATACAATTTCCTCGTTTGTTAAGAATGAACAGTGTTATTTACTATCGACGCGCTTTTAACTAAGAATTCGTCATCTCATTTTTGTTATTTTTATTTGTGTATTCCACATTTAATTAATTTTCATTGTGTTACTTGTTATTTATACTTTGGTATCATTTACCTTATTCCTCCATTCATTTATCGTCACTAGGTATTATCCATATTATTAAGTGGTTTTGCGATCAGTTTATATTTTCTTGACAAAATATTTTAAAGTAAATAGTTTATTTACCTAAGAAATTTTAAATTTTCACACTGAATGTTTTCATTTCAAACTAATCAATGCTAAATACTACACTCGTATACAAATAATTCCTTTTAGATAATCTTTTTAAATAAAAGACCACAATTGTTCAATTACATCTTTAATAATTATTTAAGTTGTCAATGTGTTGTTTTTATTTTAATCATAATACTTTGGGATTTTATTATAAATTGTGCATAATTTAGTACTTATTATGAAATAAATAATTTTTAAACGTTGATACTATGAAGCCTATCTATTTTTTACGCTCATAAAAAGTGATGAGCGTACATAAAATTTACGAGTTTTAACCCTCAACTTTGCACACAATTTCTTGAAAAACTACATACATAGGTAAACCAATTCTTTGAATATTGAAATTTCTACGGCATGTGAAGGACATAACTTCCATCGGTCTATCTACACACTTGAAATTTAAGCAATTGTTTCTCTAGCTCAAAATACAACACTTTTTGGGTCATATTGAGTCATAGACACCTACTAACCTTTATATAACTCTCCCATGAGTAGTCTTCAATTCATTGTTTGTGTCCGCTATTTCCAATTGAAATATTCATTGTATAGTCGTATACTAAACATTAAAATTATTAAAATAATTACACCAGTAATTATAATTGCTGTAATATGAATCTTGTTCCTTGAACCTTCTTAGAATTTACCATGAGTTCACAATTTTAGTGACACTGACTACAATTAACGGTCATGTATCCTTATTGAGTGAACTTATTGTTATAGTATAACAAATTAAACGTTGTAATATGCAATGTCAATCATGAACAGACAATAACTATGTTTTCAGTGGTTTTGATTATTCATACAGTTTATACGTATATCTACAGTACATCGGAATATGAATCTGGTTTAACCTACTGTTAGAAATATCGCAAGTGAACTATACAGTGGATACAGTTCTGTGAAAGAACCCTAATGATTCTATCCGTTCACCTTATTAGCTCTTTTCAGCAGGAGGGCTCTTTCAAAGCGAGATCTCTCCCTCAATTTTACCTCTTGACAGTATTCTTACCATTGAGAAAGCCCTCCTAATAATCAACTGAATATTTCAGTTCCTGCAGATATTTCTCTAAGGTAGATTAAGGTGTACTTAGACTAATTAACAAGCATTTGTTAAAAAAGGGTTCCCTTTAAACTTGTTCATCTACATTAATAATATAGATTATTTCTTATGGAGTAATATAAATATATGATATACAAATTGTTTTAGAATTCGTTTATAAGCCATTATCTATTTACATGATTGATGATAAATATATTAGTGGGAAATACAAAAATATTCTAAAATAAGTATGTTTTAACTATAATATAACTATAATATAACGGTGTTGACAGGTAGTCGTGATATCTCACTCGAGTAACGTAGATCAAATTACTTTTAATTGCTTCTATAGATTTACAGCTTCAAGAAAGTGCAGTTTGCTGTACATAGTGAGTAATTCATTAGCGACCATTTTTTAAATTTTTACGATCTCGTTCTATGATATTTCAAGTATAATAACTGGAAATTAAAGATTAAAACCTAACTATAAGAACTATCTATTTTTAATTTTAATTACATTTAACAACTTTCCTAATTTTTAAGTTTGATAAAAATTACGGACCTGTATATAGCGTTATTGTTCACTATTTATTTGCATGTTTTCATTGCTAACATAACCGTACGCATCCTAATGTGGTGCCATGAGGACAAGAAGTTATAAAATATTTTTATATAGAAAAATCGTAACTACAAATAATGTATAAATAAACGAGAACTCCAACTGTTTTTAATAATTGTCGATAGTCATATTAAAGTAACAAGAGTCATGCCCTCTCGGTTATAAAGTCTGAAGTCCACGTTTGATGGTCTATTTATACGTTGTTTACGTCAATAGTGAGGACGTTGTGAGCCTTAAACGTTCTATTGAGGCCGGCTCGGGGACAGATTGTCAGGACCGCAGATCGCTTGGCCTTTGTCCCCACATCCGCATAATACAGTTTAATCGCGCCAAGTTTGAGGGGGAGAGAGCTATTGTTTGGTTGGCATACCTGGCACTGACCACAGGGGTGTCCCGCAATTGTGTCCCGAGCCCTCGACCGTGTCATCAGTTCCGTAACTAATACTTTGCAGCCGCGGTAGGAAACGATTGGCAGATGTCCCCAAAACTCGCGTAGTTTTGTCTCTTGGGAGATTTCCTTTCACGGACGCCGTCACATGTCGTGCGGTCTATTGTAAGACAGACGAGGTCGCGCGTATTGTTCTCGGAAACAAAGACCGGACAACCGTAACATAATATCCGATTTCGACCAAATTAGGATGATTGATGTACTTTTCCTCTTTGTTTAGATCCAGTTGCTTGGGTATTGTATAGAACTCGAAACCAAATTCTTTTTCAGGCAATAGCAGGAAATCACATTACTAAAATGACTGTAGTTACAAGCTTTTGAGAAGTCTATTACAGAGGTTTGAAGGGATTATACATTTTCAATGTATAACCTTATTAAATACCCAAAAGGGAAGTAGTAGAACAAAAAGTATTTGGTAGTTTCTGCCACAAAATAATTGAATAGTAAAATGTAAGGGCTCTGTGGTGTAGTTGTAGTGCACTCACCCGGCAAGTGAGAGATCCGGGTTCAAGTCTCGGCGGAGCAAGTACTTTTTGTGCTTCACTGTTTATTGAGATTTAATTATACTATTACCTATTATACAAATTTAACATTATATATATATATATATATATATACACACACACATTTAATATTATTTTATATATATATATATATATATATATATATATATATATATACACACAAATTATATTTACATATTTAAGTTATAATTTAATCCAACCATTTCTTAAATTTTAAATGGTTGGGCTACATCTGATTATTTGATTCTGTGAGCAATGGTCTCTTTTTTGGATGCATCATTGCAATTTTCTAACAAAGGCCTTTACTCTAGGGATATTATGCAAATAGCATAGTCCCCAATAAACTTTAGCGTTTCTTTTAACTTAATTTATTTACCATCTAACTTGTTGGGATCTGTCTTTTAAATTTCACTTTCTACG